>NC_092709.1:11614383-11654870 GCF_047496885.1 Scyliorhinus torazame
TGCTTGTCCGGGTACCCCATCCGGGCCAGTGGCCTTCCATGGGTTGACCTTCGAGAAGGCTGCTCTGACGTTTGCAGTGGTGATCTCAGATACAAGTTCATCCGCGGCTTCTGGGGTGGAGGGCTCGCTCTCGCTGACCTCTTGCTCAAAGCGTGCATAGAATGCGTTGAGCTCATCAGGGAGGGGTGCATTGGAGCCGGTGATTTTACATGCCTTCATCTTGTAGCCCTCCCACTATGACACCTCCGACAGTGCGGCACTCTTGCGTTCGAGCCCCGGGGCTGAGTCTTCCGTCGATCCTTGACGTCGGCACCACATGCAGGTGCTGACTCCGATAGTGTTCAGGTCCATCTCTGGGACCTGTGTCCAATAAGGGTTGGTGGGCTGGCTGCGCTGCCAGGAGGGCCAATTGGATTGGCTGAGGATGGGGGAGGCCTGGTTCCTCTCTGGGAGTGCACTGGGGATGCAACTGTCGACCTAGGCAACAGCCCGGGAGGAATCCTCAAGGTGGGCGGCATTTTCTAAAGACTTCAAATAAAGTTGCAGATCAGGTGAGGTCACAGTTGACGGGGGGGGGGGGGGGGGGGGGGGGGCGGTGGCTTGGGAGTACTGCCGCTGGACCAGTGATCCAGAGACCTGGGTTTGAATCCCACCACAGCCGACGGTGACATTTAAATTCACAAAAATCTGGAATTCAAAGTCTAACGACGCCCATAAAAGCATTGGCGATTCTCGTAAACTCCCATCTGGTTCACTAATATCCTGAAGGGAAGGAAATCTGCCAGCCTTACCTGGTCTGGCCTACACGTGACTCCAGACCCACAACGGTGTGGCCGACTCTTAACAGCCTCTCTGAAATATTCGAGCGAGTGCAGCAACAAAGGTTGACCTCGTCGGCAATACCCATGTCCGGTGAAAACTGTTTTAAATCGCCCTCCCCACAAAGAGAAAAGCCCCCCGGCGGTGATTCAGCTCCCGAGGAAATAAAGCTGTGGCAACACATCAGGCAACTGGCACATCACACTCTTTGTCCATTACAGTTCCAGCATGCCCACCGCCTAACCCGCCTCCGTCACTGTGACCACCTGAATCATAGACAGCAATGCTGTTAATAAATTACGCTGAAATCTGTGTGCTCATAGAGATAGCTTTGAGCTCTCAAATATCCTTCCAGCTGGCTACAGATCCCAGTATGCACATAACGATATCCTAGAGTGTAGAACAACGGCTTCTATCGAGGACATTCCTAATATGCAACCAATGCTTGCACAAAATGGTTCAAAATAAAACGGGCAGATAGGTTTTATCAGGTAATTATATCAAGAAACATCTGACAAAAAATCTCAAGCGAAATGCTTTCAATTTAAACCATTTACACTGCTCGATTTCAAAAATCAAAATGACTATTTTTCTTCAGCCTTAGCACTATGCATATAGATGCATCTGAGTGAGTCTGTGCATGTGTGTGTGAGCATGTTCTGTGTGAGTGTACCTGGGTGCGTGTGTGAGTCTGTGTGTGTCCGTGTGTGAGTGAGTGTCTGCGTGTGTGTGTGAATCCATATGAGTAAGTGTGTCTGGGTGTGTGTGTGTCTGTCTGGGTGTGTGACTGTGCCTATGTGAGTGAGTGATTCTGTGGGTAAGTGTATCATAGAACATGACAGCGCAGTACAGGCCCTTCGGCCCGCGATGTTGCGCCGACCTGTGAAACCAATCTAAAGCCCATCTACACTATTCCCTTATCAGCCATATGTTTATCCAATGACCATTTAAATGCCCTTAATATTGGCGAGTCCACTACTGTTGCAGGCAGGGCATTCCATGCCCTTACTACTCTCTGTGTAAAGAACCTACCTCTGACATCTGTCCTATATCTATCTCCCCTCAATTTAAAGCTATGTCCCCTCGTGCTAGACATCACCATCCGAGGAAAAAGGCTCCCACTGTCCACCCTATCCAATCATCTTGTATGCCTCAATTAAGTCACCTCTTAACCTTCTCTCTAACAAAAACAGCCTTAAGGCCCTCAGCCTTTCCTCATAAGATCTTCCCTCCATACCAGGCAACATTCTGGTAAATCTCCTCTGCACCCTTTCCAATGCTTCCACATCCTTCCTATAATGTGGCGACCAGAACTGCACGCAATACTCCAAATGCGGCCGCACCAGAGTTTTGTACAGCTGCAACATGGCCTCATGGCTCCGAAACTCAATCCCTCTACCAATAAAAGCTAACACACCATATGCCTTCTTAACAACCCTATCAACCTGGGTGGCAACTTTCAGGGATCTATGTACATGGACACCGAGATCTCTCTGCTCATCCACACTACCAAGAATCTTACCTTTAGCCCAGTACTCTGTCTTCCTGTTATTCCTTCCAAAATGAATCACCTCACACTTTTCTGCATTAAACACAATTTGCCAACTCTCAGCCCAGTTCTGCAGCTTATCTATGCCCCTCTGTAACCTGCACCATCATTCCACACTGTCCACAGCTCCACCGACTTTAGTGTCATCTGCAAATTTACTCACCCATCCTTCTACGCCCTCCTCCAGGTCATTTATAAAAATGACAAACAGAAGTGGTCCCAAAACAGATCCTTGTGGTACACCACTAGTAACTGAACTCCAGGCTGAACATTTCCCATCAACCACTACTCTCTGTCTTCTTACAGCTATCCAATTTCTGATCCAAACTGTTAAATCACCCTGAATCCCATGCCTCCGTATTTTCTGCAGTAGCCTACCGTAGGGAACCTTATCAAACGCTTTACTGAAATCCATCTACACCACAACAACTGCTTTACCCTCGTCCACCTGTTTGGTCACCTTCTCAAAGAACTCAATAAGGTTTGTGAGGCATGACCTACCCATCACAAAACCGTGTTGACTATCCCTAATCAAATTATTCCTTTCTAGATGATTATAAATCCTATCTCTCATAAACCTTTCCAAGACTGTGCCCACAACAGAAGTAAGGCTCACTGGTCTATAGTTACCGGGGTTGTCTCGACTCCCCTTCTTGAACAAGGGGACAACATTTGCTATCCTCCAGTCTTCTGGCACTATCCTGTAGACAATGACGACATAACGATCAAAGCCAAAGGCTCAGTAATCTCCTCCCTAGCTTCTCAGAGAATCCTAACATAAATCCCATCCGGCCCAGGGGACTTATCTATTTTCACACTTTCCAGAATTGCTAACGCCTCCTCCTTCTAGTCTAGCCACCTGTATCTCAGTGTTCTCCTCGACAACATTGTCTTTTTCCTGTGTGAATAGTGACGAAAAATATTCATTTAGCACCTCTCCTATCTCCTCGGACTCCACGCACAACTTCTCACTACTGTCCTTGACTGGCCCTGCTCTTACCCTCGTCATTCTTTTATTCCTGACATATCTATAGAAAGCTTTACGGTTATCCGTGATTCCTACCTGCCAAAGACTTCTCATGTCCCCTCCTGGCTCTTCTTAGCTCTCTCTTTAGGTCCTTCCTAGCTAACTTGTAACTCTCGAGCACCCTAACTGAACCTTCACGTCTCATCTTTACATAAGCCTCCTTCTTTCTCTTGATGTGGAGATGCCGGCGTTGGACTGGGGTGAGCACAGTACAAAGTCTTACAACACCAGGTTAAAGTCCAACAGGTTTGTTTCGATGTCACTAGCTTTCGGAGCGCTGCTCCTTCCTCAGGTGAATGCGGTCTCTGGTGTTGTAAGACTTCATACTGTTCTTTCTCTTGACAAGTGATTCAACTACTTTAGTAAACCACGGTTCCCTCGCTCGACCACTTCCTCCCTGCCTGACAGGTACACACTTATCAAGGACACGCAGTAGCTGTTCCTTGAACAAGCTCCACATTTCAATTGTACCCATCCCCTGCAGTTTCCTTCTGCATCCTATGCATCCTAAGTCTTGCCTCATCGCATCATAATTGCCTTTCCCCCAGATATAACTCTTGCCCTGCGGTATATACCTATCCCTTTCCATCGCTAAAGTAAATGTAACTGAATTGTGGTCACTATCACCAAAGTGCTCACCTACCTCCAAATCTAACACCTGTCCTGGTTTATTACCCAGTACCAAATCCAATGTGGCCTCGCCTCTCGTTGGCCTATCTACATACTGTGTCAGGAAACCCTCCTGCACACATTGGACAAAAACGGACCCATCTAAAGTACTCGAACTATAGCGTTTCCAGTCAATATTTGGAAAGTTAAAGT
Source organism: Scyliorhinus torazame (assembly GCF_047496885.1). Taxonomy (NCBI): domain Eukaryota; kingdom Metazoa; phylum Chordata; class Chondrichthyes; order Carcharhiniformes; family Scyliorhinidae; genus Scyliorhinus; species Scyliorhinus torazame. The sequence continues at coordinate 11,618,601 of NC_092709.1, forward strand.
CCCCCATAACAACTACCCTGTTACTTTCGATCCTATCCAGAATCATCTTTGCAATCCTCTCCTCTACATCTATGGATCTTTTCGGAGGCCTATAGAAAACTCCCAACAGGGTGACCTCCCCTTTCCTGTTTCTAACCTCAGCCCATACTACCTCAGTAGACGAGTCCTCATCAAACGTCCTTCCTGCCACCGTAATACTGTCCTTGACTAACATTGCCACCCCTCCCCCTCTTTACCACCTTCCCTGAGCTTACTGAAATATCTAAACCCCGGCACCTGCAACAATCATTCCTGTCCCTGCTCTATCCATGTCTCCGAAATGGCCAAAACATCGAAGTCTCAGGTACCAACCCATGCTGTGTGAGTCTGTGGGTCTGTGATCCTGTGTGAGTGTATGTGTGCTTGTGTGTGTGAATGTGTGTCTGTGCAAGTGAGTGCAAGTCTGTGTAAATGAGTGTCTAGGGGCGGGATTCTACGAGCTTCCGCTCCGAAACCGTGCTGGGCGCGGTGGTGGAGAATGGGCATTGACGCCGAAAACCGGCGCGACGCCGCTCCTGCGACTCTCTGGTCCTCGGAGAAACTCTGCGAATCGGCGCATGTGGTCTACGCGGGGCGGGTAGGGGGCCATTGACAGAGGCCCCCGCGGCGATGCTCCAAGTATAGCTGGCCGAGTTCGCGGCGGCATGGTTCTCTCATGGTCCCACCCGTCGGGAACCCAGCGTGGTGGCTGCGGCCTCAGTCCGCGGCTGCCCTGGTGGGGGTGGCGGGGGAATCCTTCACTGGGTGGGGCCTCACAGACGGCCAGGCTATTGATCGGGGGGGGGGGGCCACCTATCCGCGGGTGGGCGCGATCCCGGGGGGGGGGGGGGGGGCTTATCCTTTTGGTCCCGGTCTGCGGAGTGGGTCCGCCGTGTCGCACGGGGCAGCCATCGCAGGCCGGCGTCGTGTGCATGCGCGGACCCCCGACCGGAGGTGCAGGGGCCCCGTATCGGTCGCCGGAGCTGTGAGGGGCACTCTGGGACCCTGATCGCCCCCCGCCCCCCCCCCCCCCCCAGGCAGGAGAATCACTCTGGATTTTCTTCAGAAATGTCCAGAGTGATTCGCCTGTATTTTCACGCTGGAGTGGGGACATAGCCCCATTATTGGAGAACCTTGCCGCCAGCGTGTGTGTATGTCGGTGTAAGTGAGTGCATTTGGGTGTGTGTGCATGTGTGAGTAAGTGCGCCTGTGCCAGTTCGAGTCAGTGTGAGACAGTGAGTGAATATGTGTGTCTCTGAGTGTGTGAGTCTGTGTCTGAGAGTGAGTGGGCTGGATTCTCCCTTTTGGGGACTAAGTCCCCGTGTCAGCCGGAAAACGGGCAAGAATCACTCCGGACTTTTTCCTCGAAGGTCCGGGGCGATTCTCCATTTTCCAGGGGGCTAGCAGGGCCCCGGCGTGCGTCCCGCAGCTCTGGCTGCCGGCGGAGCCCTGCTGTCCAGACCGCCCGACCGCGCATGTGCACGGCGACCGCAAGCAGATCTGCGCATGCACGCAGCGCACCACTTTGGCACGGGTGCCGCCGACATGGCGGAGCCACACAGCGGGCCCGCGCGGAGTAATGTAGGCAACCCCCCCCCCCCCCCCCCCAGATTGCGATGGCCCGCCGATCGGTGGCCCCCGATCGCGGGCTTGGCCACCGCTGAGGACCCCCCCCCCCCCCGGAGTCAGATTCCTCCACTCCCCACCAGGACCGCCACCGCGGTCGCGGGTCCGACCTCACGCAGGGTGGTACCAGATGTAAACCACGGCGGTGGGAGTTCGGCCGGTCAACCGCGGAGATTCGCCCCGGGGGCCTGTTCCAATGGCCCTCGACCGGCGCCGTGTCGACCGCGCGCGCGCGCGACTGGCGGGTCCGTGGAGAATCGCGGAAGCATCATCGTGCCGGATTTCCGGCTTGAACGGCTATTCTCCACCCCCACGCTGGGCGCAATTCCGGCACGGAGGGTCGGAGAATCCCACCCAAAAATTGTCAGAGTCCTTTATGTTTATTTCCTTTGTTCCCACTTTTTCTATGTTATTATGTTTTGGTCCGTGGACTCATATGTCGGGGGGGGGGATACGGCGGGGGAGTTTTTATCAATTCATTTACGGATGTGGGCCCAGCAGGTTAGGCCAGCATTTATTGCCCATCCCTAGTTGTCCTTCAGAAGGTGGTGGTGAGCTGCGTTCTTGAACCGCTGCAGTCCCTGAGGTGCAGATACACCCACTGTGCTGTTCGGGAGGGAGTTCCAGGATGTTGCTCCAGCCACAGCGAAGGAACGGCGATATATTTCCAAGTCAGAGTGGTGAGTGACTTGGAGGGGATCCTCCAGTTGGTGGGGTTTCCAGGTATCTGCTGCTCTTGTCCTTCTGTAGTGGTCGTGGGTTTGGAAGGTGCTGTCTAAGGAACCTTGATGAGTTACTGCAGTGCATCTTGTAGATGGCACATACGGCTGACACTGTTAGTCGGTGGTGGAGGGTTTGAATGTTTGTGGAAGGGGGCGCCATCAAGCGGGCTGCTTTGACCTGGATGGGATCGAGCTTCTTGAGTGTTGTCGGAGCTGCACTCATCCAGGCAAGTGGAGAGGATTCCATTACACTCCTGACTTGTGACTTGTCGATGATGGACAGGCTTTGGGGGGTCAGAAGGTGAGTTACACACCATAAGATTTCTAACTTTGACCTGCTCTGGTAGCCACAGTATTAATGTTGCTTGTCCAGTTCAGTTTCTGACCAATGGTAACCTCCAGGATGCTGATTGTGGGGTATTCAGCAATGGTAATGCCATTGAACGTCAAGGGGTAATGGATAGATCCACTCTTGTAGGAGATAGCCATTGCCTGGCACTTGTGTGGCACGAATGTAACTTGCCACTTGTCAGCCCAAGCCTGGATATTGTCCAGGTCTTGCTGCATTTGGACATGGACTGCTTCATTATCTGAGGAATCGAGGGTGAAATTGTCCGGTATCGGCGCGATGTCCGTCGACCGGCACCAAAAACGGCGCAAATCAGTCCGGCATCGCGCCGCCCCAAAGGTGCGGAATCCTCCGCCCCTTGACCGGCCGAGTACTAACCTTGAGGGGCTAGGCCCATGCCGGACTGATTTCCGCCCCGCCAGCTGGCGGAAGTGCCCCGCCAGCTAGCGCAGAAATGACATTGCCGGGCGGCGCATGCGCGGGAGCGTTAGCGGCCGCTCACGGCATACCCGCGCATGTGCTGTGGAGGGAGTCTCTTCCGCCTCTGCCATGGTGGAGACCGTGGCGAAGGCAGAAGGAAAAGAGTGCCCCCACGGCACAGGCCCCCCCCGTGGATCGGTGGGCCCCGATCGCGGGCCAGGCTCCGTGGGGGCACCGCCCGGGGCCAGATCGCCCCGCGCCCCCCCCCCCACCCCCCCCCCCCCCCCCCCCAGGACCTCGGAGCCCACCCGCGCCACCTTGTCCCGCCGGTAAGAGAGGTGGATTAATCCACGCCGGTGGGACAGGCATTCTAGCAGCGGGACTTCGGCCCATCCGGGCCGGAGAATCACGGGGGGGGGGGGGGGGGGGGGGGGGGGGCGCCAACCGGCGCGGCGCGATTCCCGCCCCCGCCGAATCTCCGGTGCCGGAGAATTCGGCAACCGGCGGGGGCGGGATTGCGGGATTCATGCCAGCCCCCGGCGATTCTCCGACCCGGCGGGGGGTCGGAGAATCTCGCCCCAGGAATGGTGCTGGATGGAAAAGTGTAAGTGGGTAGAATGCTCATTCAAAGGGTCGGTGCGGACTTGATGGGCCGAATGACCTCCTCCTGTACTGTAGGGAATCTATGACTCTATGGTTGTAGTCTCAACTCCACTTTAATCCTTGACCCCCTTGTCTATCAAAAAGCTGTCCAACTCCACCTTGAATAAATTGAATGAATCAGCCCAACCTCCACCCCTCTGGGGAAGAGGATTCCACATAAAAACAAGCACCTCGAGAGAAAGAAAACCTTCTCCTCATCTCCGTTTCTTCTTAGACTGTGTACGCCTATTCCTCGTCTTCCCGCCCAGGAACATCCTCCTCGTCTCCACTCTCAGGGTCTTGAATGGCCTCCCACAGTCCCGGCATTCATTCATCCACCACCTCACACTCATTTCTAACCAGATCTGAATTGAGCTCCTTCCTTTGTTGTTGAAATGAGATGTGTTAATCAACACAACATGAAGTGCTTTAGCTCTGAGAAGGTAAGAAACATAAGCTCTGGCATATGGTGCAGGCTGCAGGCATTCTTCTTCCTGTGCACTGAAAGGTTTGCCTAGAACATGCAACTGCTGTTATGGAATCTGTTAGCTCCAACACACCATACTACATTGCCTCAGTGATGTGCTCTCATCTCTTGAAAAAAAAAGAAATAAATTCACTGTAACGAGCTACATTAACAGAGTTCTCACTGCATTTAGGGGGTAATACTAACAACAGATCTACTTTAAAAAATGGTGAATTACATGTTTTACTTACAGAGTATTTTAGTTAATTCTAACCCTGAAATCTTTTCCCAGTGAGCGCTTCCGTCAAGGAAGGTTCAAGCACCATTCAATGGCTGATGTCAGTTTGTCAAATCTCCAACTGCTGCGCTCTACGGGCTGGACTCTCTGCACCCCGTCGCCGAAATTGTGTCCGGCGCCGGGGCGGAGAATCCACTTCCGCGCACGGCATCGGGGCCGGTGCCAGTTCCCCGATTCTGCGGGCCCCGAAACGCGGCGTGCATAGAGAGCACGCCGCGCCGCGTATCCCCGACCTGCGGCCATTGCTGGAGGCCACCCCGCCATTCTCCGCCCCCGACCGGCCGAAGCCGCGACGGCGTGGTCCAATGTGGTCCGGCTGTTCGGGATACTCGCGTGGCGGCTGCGGACTCAGTCCGCGGCCGCCATGGTCGGGGGCGGGGGTGATCGGAGGGCAGGGGGGGGCCTCTACGGGACCGGACTATTTTTGGGTGGGTGGTCAGGGTCGGGCGCGCGGCCGATAGGGGGCACTATTTAGGAGGTCCAGCTCCACGGTCTGAGTCCGCCATGGAGCACGGTGCTGCCGCTGAAGACCGCCGTTGCGCGGATGCGCGGCCTCTGACCCGGAAGCGCGGGGGCCCGTGTCTGCAGCTAAAGCTGCCAGCTTCCCGTCGGGTCCCTGCCAGCCCCCTGCAAGACCGTGAATATGTGGCCTTTTCATGCCAGTTTCTCTGCCGTGAAAGGCCAGTTTCAACGATGGTGTGGGGACATAGTCCCTGAAACGGAGAATCCAGCCCTACATCTCAGAATTTTACCATCAAGATATTAATATTACTCTCCAGAGACCTTTGCACTATAGGAAGGTATTCATTTGCTCAAAACCTGACCTTTCCTGCGCTCTCCAGGCCAATCTCCCTTATTCTGCCTCCTTAACCTTCAGGTTATCTAAAAATGTCTTTATTCACGCCAAGTCTCACTCCCCTCTGATGGCTGTGGCCTCTGACCGATGTTGGCTCTCAGTTCAGCAATGCCTCCATTTGTTTTCCAATCCCTCAATGGCCCTGACCTCTCCCTGTCGCTGGTGATCTCAGCCAGCCCGACAATCCTCCCACATGGCTGAACCCCTCTAATTCTAGTCCTCCTGACCTCTACCGACGTTGGCCGACCTTTCAGCTGCCGCAGCTCCGGGCTCTGGAACTCCTTCTCGTCCCCCTCTTGTGTTGACTTCACAGACCAATGTCCATATTCCACCATCATTTTGTTTGGGCAGCGCTAGATAAAACGGACATCACCTGCTGAGATGGGTGTCCTGATAACAAAGTCTTTGGAATGGGAATAGTCTAAACATGGGTCTTGAAGGTTTCCTTCGATCTGGCTGGGACTGTTTCACTTGACAGCTTGTTTTATCCTGGGATTGGCTTTGGGAAGAAAGATTGTTGATGCTGTCTTGGAAAAAACATGGGATGGACCGTACTCTATTTTTCGAAGTGATTGAGCCAGACTGAAACCTGGCGGGAGCGCTCCAGCTGCACAGCCCTGTTTTCACTCCAGGCCTTGAGTCTCTATAAGTAAAGAAAACTGAGTGGTCGTGGTTTACGCCGTCCGTCTGGCGGGGCGGGACCTGATCCAGCTGGCAAGAGCGGCTCCACAAAGATCGGAGTGCCCTCTTTAAAGGGCACCTCGGTCAGAACAGAAGACCAACCCCCCACCCTACACCAGGGAGGTTTAGTTGGTCGCCTCCGCCCACCCCCCCCCCTTCCCGTCTTCTCACTGCCTTCTCCCTACCCTGTGTCTTCACGTTATCCCCTCAATGATCTCAGCACTCTTTTCCCCACACCCACCACACATTACCGGAACCCCCCCCCCTCCGTCGCTTCCCAGAGGTCCTAGCCCCTGGCACTTGTAGTGATCTGCATATCTGCATACACTACAACTATGTAATCACTAGAGGGAGCACCAGAGATGTATAAATAGACAGACGGAAGCCAGGATCAGTCTTTTCACAGGAACAGCAGCTAGTGAAAAGACACAGACAGACAGCTCAGCACAGGTGGACGTCTTAATCAATCATGTTCATGTAACGTCTAGTATAAGCTCTGGAGAGAGAATTAACTTACTCAACAAAGCATTTACTTCAACTGGAAGACTACGAGCATTACTCGGACATAAGAAATAATATAGCACTAATCCTTGGCAGAGGTCAGCACTGCCAATGCCAATGTGGTAGTGCCAACCTTTGCCATGGGGCACTTTCCATGCATGTCCATCTCCCACCCCAACCCCTACCCCCCCCTCCACCCCCCCCCCGAGGGCTGTACTGACCTTTGTACCCCCGGGAACATCCCCTCGACTGAATCACAGCTTCAAATAGCTGTTGTAAACCTCGCCAATGTGCCATCACGTTGAAGAAACTTGAATATTCAGTGAAGGGTGATCATGTGGTGGTGGTGGGGGGTGGGGGTGGAGTTGGACCATTTACATTGAAATATGTTCATAAACATTAAAATGAGGCTCTCGCCTTTTGTGGGCGTGACTCTTATGACATCACCGCAGAAAGGTGTGGAAAATCTACAAGTGCGATCTCTACAAAGAGAATCCCGATTCTCTCTGGCCTTTACGCCCACATCAGCGATCCCGGGGTCTGCCAACGCCAGCTCAAAATCACCCCCAAGATCTTTGTAATTGGTGTGGATGGAGCCTCGTGTTTAATCACTGCTGGAGGGTACCAGGTAATTGTTTCCATCAATTCCCACCAGTCCATTCCACAGCTTATACCAGGTGCTCAGGCTACTGTTCTTCCTCCTTTGCTGTAGTGATTCCCATTTCAAATCTTTGACCAAGACTGCTCTACCTCCCACACTGATTTGTACAGAATCGTACAGCATGTCTACACATCATTTCAGTCTTGTCTATGACCAGGATTTTATGGGCCCGTCACAGTGTGTCTCCCCCCAGCAGATGTGGCAGCCATTTAATTTGCTGTTTACTTCAGCGGGACCGTGGGCGACTGGAAAATCCTGGCCTAAATCTCTCCCCATGTAAGGATCTCCGACATGACTACAAACTCCAGGATTGGACAAGCTATCAAGCTGGGCTGGGATTCTCCGAGCCCGCGACGGGTCGGAGAATCGGCGGTCACGCCGGAAATTCCAGCCGCGCCACTCCGACGCCGGGACGCGATTCTCCGGCAACTGGAGAATCGGTGCCAATCGCGCGCCTGCGGTCGACAGGACGCTGGTCAGGGGCCGTTTTCAACGGCCCCCGCGGCGATTCTCCACGGTCAACCGGCCGCGTTCCCACCGAGTTCCGCCGGCGTGGGTCCGAACCTGGTACCACCCGACGGGAGCTCGGACCTGCGGCCGCAGAGGCTGTCCTGGTGGGGGGGGGGCGGGGGCGTACAGACTCCGGGGGGGGGGGGGGGGGGGGCCTGCACGACGGCCGGGCCTGCGATTGGGGGCTACCGATCGGCGGGCGCACATGATCTGGAGGGGGCCTACCTCCTTCCACGCGGGCCCGCTGTGTGGCTCCGCCAAGTTGCGCGGCACCGGCACGGAAACGGCCACCCCGCGCATGCACGGACCCGCGCCAGCAGTGCAGGGCCGCATATTGGCGCAAGAGCAGCACGCAGCACTCCGGCGCCATGTTGGCCTCCTGTGGCCCACTGAATCGCTCGGCCAAGAGGCCCGTTGATGCCGCCGTGCAACACTTGGCCGTGATTTTGGAGAATCCCGGCTCAGGTATTTTTGGTTGCAATGCTGAAGATTCCTCCTCAGACATTCAAGTACCCTGTTTGCTTTGGGTGATATCTGCTGACTGTGGAACCGCATCAAATATCATTTTTAAGATGAACCTACAGATATGGTTGTGTATCTACTTGTCGGAGAACTTAAAGCGACCTGTTGCTGGATCCTTTATGTTGGTGATGCACGTGACATGGCATTCTTCAGGGCATTGAATGCCATCTCCCGTGTTTGCAATTCCAAAGGACCACCTCACAATGAATTAAATATGATCTTCAGTTTTCCCTGATGTGCAAACCATGCAGTCATTAGCGAACAGTCACACCCTTTCTTTTAACTTGTCATTGGAGAGAATAAAGATCCCAACACAGTTCCCTGAGGCACTCCGGCAAGGACAACTCCATGAGATGATGGTTCCCCATCACACTTCACTCTCTCCCCTGTTGGCTACTGAGTGCCGGATCATCCAATGTGATAACGTCCCCTGACTCCACCGTAGTCAAGTTTGGACAAGTGTTTTTCATGATGATCTTTGTCAAAGGATTGATTGACTGCCAAAAGAGATTGGTCGATATTGGAGTTGGCTCCTCAGCTGATAACTTTAAAATCCAGGGAGGGTCTTCTTCTGGGCCCAGAGCTTTACTGGGACTTTTACCTGCATTTCAAAACACCCCCTTTACTTATAATGAGGTTTAATATGTCTGCGAAGTGATCACCATCTAAGCTGGGTTTGTGTGTTACATCGTCTCTGATAAATGCACGAGGGAATTGATCGCTTAATGCTCCTACTTTCCCCTTTAGGGTTACACATGTATCTCTTTAAGATGCTCCATAGAATGTGCCACTTTGACCGGGCTTTTGGTCATATATGTAATATCTCTGGACGTGGCTCGGTGCTTTACAATGACCCTGAGAAGTAACTTGGAACATTTAATTTTTGTTCAGAATGGTACATCAGTGTAAGTTGTTGTTCTGGCATGCTTACAGAGAAAGAGTCAAGAGCGGGAGCCTGTATCTCGTAAACCACAAGTGTTATGTTTTGTTTGCTGAGGGCATCAGCGCCTTAAGAGTTCGACAAGAGCTCAGACACTGATCAGCTATGGTCCAATGCAACGTACTCGATTGGGCTGCGTGGTCCACTCCTGTTCTCTGTGACACGTGAGATTTCGAAAACCTGCAAAGGAAGTGAAATGCTGCAGGTGTAAAATAAGTGATGCTGCCGCTACCTATTATCAATAGGTTCGGGAGCCTTGCTCCATGAACAGGAGCTGGAGAAATGAGCGTGAGATTTGTTTTCGTCACGTCAGCACACCCTGTTTACTAACCCTTCCCTGCGCTGATTGCAACCCTGATTAATTGCATGCCCTATTTATTTTACCGCAAAGATAAATTGCTAATCATTGCGATGCCATTGAAAGGCCACACACCTGACTTTAGAGTAGCCAGAAGCCATGCCAGCAGCAGCCTGCACCGGCACACTTGACTGCTCACTGATCCTGATGACAGATGACACTCTCAGTTATTGAGACCTATCCAATGGCCAGTGTTACAGAATCTCAGTGCCGGCTCTTTCTGTCGTTTTTATTTTTATAACTTTGGCCTGTTTTCTGCCAGTCCGCGGACTCGACGTTTACCCCATTTCACTTCCTTCGCAGCTTTTTCGAAATCTCACAGAGAACAGGAGTAGGCCATTCAGCCCATTGAAGCGCATCCCATTGGACCATAGCGAATCAGTTACCATAACGACATGTACTAAATGTTCACTTCACAGCGCAAGTCAGAATGACTGTTTATCTAGTGGGCTTGTAGGGCTGAATTTTTGCTCTTGAGGTTTTTAATCGCGTGGGAAATTTATTATAGAAGTGTCCGCTTTGGAGCAGTGGGGCGTAAGCTCTGGAATCCACCCCCTGAAACTCTCCAATTTTCTTCCTCTTCCTTTAAGTTGCTCTTTAAAATCCATTTGTTCAAGCTTTTGGTGATGTGCCCTGATATCTTCCTATGTGGCTCAATGTCAAGTTTTGTTCAGCAATAGTCCTGGTGAAGCACCTTGGGACATTTTACGAAATTAAAGGTGCTATATAAATGCAAGTTGCTTTTGTTGTCATCCATGTACCACAATATTTTACAGGTCTCATACAAACCTTAACAATATCCATCGTAACAATACCTGTCTTGCTCGCACAGTGCATGGTACGTTCTATAGTCGCATAAAAGATATGGACCGGGATTCCCGGCCAAGTGTTGACTCCGGCGCCAAAACCAGCGCGAGCGACGCCGTCGTCAATGGGCCTACAGGCCCAGTCATTCTCCCCTTCCTTGGGGGCTAGAATGGCGCCAGAGTGCTGTGCGCTGCCCCAGTGCCGAAAGCTGGCCCAACACGGGTCCGCAAAAGCGCGCCACGGCAGGTGCAGGTCCACGCATGCGTGTGGTTGACGTCTTCACGCCGGCCCCCAGGCAATATGGCGGAACCTTACAGGGCCCGGCGCGGAGGAACATTGGCCACCCCTGGAATGAGCCCGCCAATCAGTAGCCCCCGATCGCGGGCCTGGCCACCGTGGAGGACCCCCCCCCCCCACGGAGTCGGATCCCCCCCCGCCCCCCCCCACCAGGATGGCCCCCGCAGTCAGAACGCCGAGGTCACGCCTGATAGGACCATGCATAAACCACACCGGCGGGAATCAGGGGAACTTGGCGGGCACTCAGCCCATCGAGCGCGGAGAATCGCCCGGGGGGGGTCGCTTTCAACGGCCCTCGACCGTCGCGGCGGCAACCACACGGGCGCGATTGGCGTCGATTCTCCATCGATTACGCGCCCCCCCCCCCCCCCCCGCCGATTCTCCGACCCGGAGCGGGATCGGAGAATCCCGGCAATGGAGTACATTTATAGATTGATTTTCATTGTCACTATCTTGCAGAGAATTTAGCCTCAGGGCAAATATTATCCTTCAATCAATGTCACGAAAACGAAATTGTCCCAATATCACGTTGCTCTTTGAGGGATCTTGCTGCATACAAATTGACTTCTGTATTTCCATAGCATCCCTGCAGTGCAGAAGGAGGCCATTTGGCCCATCGAGTCAGCACCGACCATCTGAAAGAGCACCATCCCTAGGCCCACTGTCCCACCCTATTACCTGGAACTCCACGGGCGGGATTCTCCACCCCCGTGCCGAAGTGGCCGCGCCATCGTGAACGCAGTCGAGGTTCACGACGGCGCGAAACGGCCCCGATCCCGACCGATTCAGGTCCTGACAATGGGCTAGGATCGGGGCCGCGTCATCTACACATGCCAGGCATTGTCGCCCGCGTAAAGGCGGCGCCGCATAGATGACGTGGCCGGCGCCGCATAACTGGCGTCATCCGCGCATGTGTGGTTGCCGTCCTCTCTAAGTCCGCCCTGCAAGAAGATGTCAGTCGGATCTTGTGGGGCCGCGGAAGGAAGGAGGTCCTCCTTCAGAGAGGACGGCCCGACGATCGGTGGGCACCAATCGCGGCCATGCCACATTTGAGGTACCCCCCCGGTGCAGGATCCCCCCTCCCCCCCCCCCCCCCCCCCCCGCAGGCCCCCCCCCCCCCCCCCCCCCCAGCGTTCACGCACCGTTCACGACGGCAGCGACCAGGTGTGGACGGCGCCGGGGGGAACCCGCCGTTTTGGCCTGGCCGCTCGGCCCATCCGGGCCTGAGAATAGCGGGGGTGCCGGAGAATCGCCATTTTGGGTGTCTCCGGCGATTCTCCGGCCTGCGGCACGCGAAACTCGACCAGGCCATTCCCACCGCTTGGGAGAATCGCAGGAGGGCGTCGGACCGGCGTCCCGGGAAATTTTGGCGGCACAGGCGATTCTCCCAACCGGCGCGGGAGTGGAGAATCTCGCCCAAGATCTTTGGAAACAAAGGGGCAATTTTAGCACGGCCAATCCACCTAACCTACGGATCTTTGGACTTTGGGAGGAAACCCACGCAGACACAGGGAGATTGTGCAAACTCCACACAGTCACCCAAGGCTGGAATTAAACCCGGTCTCTGCCGCTGTGAGGCCCACACAGTGTTGGTACAACAGTGCCTGAGCTTCAGAAGTACTCCATTTGCTGTATGCACTCTGGCAATTCCTGAGGTCACGAAAGGCACTTTATAAATGCAAATCTTTCTTTTACGGTATACGGCTGTGCGGTTCCTTTGCGGATATGAGTCTTATTTTGATTGTTGGCGGGTGCAGTTAAGATGCAAAGTGTGAAACTAATCAGAATGAAGGAGGGTTCTGCTTTATCACGCACGAGCAACTACAAGGCACTTAGTTTCTGCTCAATGTTCAACTCACATCCTACAACATGACCTTGGTTCCCCAGCGTCAGTATGGGCCACATTGAAATAAGAAGTAGATAAAGCTATAATGGAATTGGTCATCTAGATAATTGCTTAATGACTTGATTCCGAAACAGATTGTAAAGGATAGCTGATTGACAGTCAGGACCCTTATACCAAAGATCCAAGGCATGAGGACTAGTACCAGAGATGTGTATGTTTCTATTGCTGAGGAGCACACAGGAGTCCTCTTTATTGTTTGTTTCCTTGGTCTACCCAACAGAATTGGAAATTTAGAATATAAGAACGACAAAATAGAACAAAGAAGAACAAAGAAAAATTACAGCACAGGAACAGGCCCTTCGGCCCTCCAAGCCTGCGCCGATCCAGATCCTCTATCTAAAACTGTTGCCTATTTTCTAAGGATCTGTATCCCTCTGCTTCCTGCCCATTCATGTATCTGTCTAGATACATCTTAAATGACACTATCGTACCCACCTCTACCACCTCCGCCAGCAATGAGTTCAAGGCACCCACCACCCTCTGCGTAAATAACTTTCCACGCATATCTCCCTTAAACCTTTCCCCTCTCACCTTGAACTCGTGACCCCTAGTAATTGAGTCCCCCACTCTGGGAAAAACTTCTTGCTATCCACCCTGTCTATACCTCTCATGATTTAGTAGACCTCAATGAGGTCCCCCCTCAACCTCCGTCTTTCGAAAGAAAATAATCCTAATCTACTCAACCTCTCTTCATAGCTAGCGCCCTCCATACCAGGCAACATCCTGGTCAACCTCCTCTACACCTTTTCCAAAGCATCCACATCCTTTTGGTAATGTGGCGACCAGAACTGTAGATTTTCCTCTGCTTGTAGAGTTGAAGAGAAATTATTTCCCAAGACCACCAGGATAACCAACCTCAAGAAACAAAGAACTGAAACCAAGAAATTGGCAGAAGCACTTAGACAGTCGGGCAGCAACTGTCGAGGGAAGATTACATATAGAACATACAGTGCAGAAGGAGGCCATTCGGCCCATCGAGTCTGCACCGACCCACATTAATCCCTCACTTCCACCTTATCCCCGCAACCCAATAACCCCTCCCAACCCTTATGGACACTACGGGTAATTTAGCATGGCCAATCCACCTAACCTGCACGTCTTTGGACTGTGGGAGGAAACCGGAGCACCCGGAGGAAACCCACGCGGACACGGGGAGAACGTGCAAACTCCGCACAGACAGTGACCCAGCGGGGAATCGAACCTGGGACCCTGGCGCTGTGAAGCCACAGTGCTAATCACTTGTGCTACCGTGCTGCCCGTAAAGTCAACATTTCTGGAAACTTCCTCAGCATTGGAAGTTATTGCAGCAAAACAGCATTTAAAAGGAACCATACAAGGGAATATTAGCCGAGACGTGTGGGGAACACACATAGAGATGGGAAAAGAACTGGAATATCTCAGTAAAGTGCTTAATTGGAGAACAGAGGGATGGATAAAATGCAGACTTGAGATACGTGTGAGATCATGGGCGAAATTCTCCTACCCGCCCCGCCACATTTCTGCGTCGACCGGCCGGCGGGAGTCTCCGTAACACCGGCCGGTCAATGGGGTTTCCCATTGTGGGGCAGCCCCACGCCGTCGGGAAACCCCCCCGGTGCCGGCAGAACGGAGACTCCCGCCGGCGGAGAATGACGCCCCTGATGAGAGAAAACAAAGAATCGTAGCTTCCGATGGAGTGGTGATTGAGTCGGAGTGTCACTCCCCTCCAAAGTCCTTACTTAAAAATCCAGCAGATTGTGTCTCATCCTGTTGTCTGACTCAGGCCAGGCAGGGCAGGTAAGAAGCAAAAGTCATATTGTGGAGTCCTCGTGGCCCAGCATTGAAGGTGATGGAGTCAAAGGTAAGTGAGCCACGAGCCCTTTTGTATGCCAAGAGCTGCCATAAACTGTCATAATATACACCAGTATATCATGGTGCAGCCACACACTGATGGACACACAGTGGGACCAATCAACACACACAACACCGCAGCCAATCGCCAGTTAGGGCACACGCACTATAAAGACAGGGGGCATCAGAGTTCCCGCTCATTCGAGTTGCAGCTAGCTAGGAGCACAGAGCTCACAGACTGCAACACAGACATTCACCATGTGCTGAGTGCATCGACTGGTTAGGACAAGGCAAAGGTCTTTAGTTAAAGCGAGTATCGTATTCACCCACAGTCTGAGTATGTTTAAAAACTTAATGATTCAATAAAATAGTGTTGCACTATTTCAAGTGTTGGTGACCTGTATGTGATCCAGAACACCAAACACATCATGATACCAGGAGTTGAGGGATACTAGCACTTCTTAGACCTACCTGCAAGTGATCTACCTCTCGCCAGCATTCCGTCATCCTGCAACATGGACAACATCAGCCCGCCGCCGCCGCTTCGCATCGCCGTCAACCTCGGGGCCAACTGGAAGATTTTCAAACAGCGCTTCCAGCTCTTCCTCGAAGCCACAGACAGGGAGGGCGCCTCGGATACCAGAAAGATTGCCCTTCTCCTCCCCACGGCCGGGGACCATGCCATCCACATTTTCAACTCTCTCACCTTTGCGGATGATGAAGATAAAACAAAGTTCAAGACGGTCCTCCTCAAGTTTGACACTCACTGCAGCGTAGAGGTGAATGAAAGTTTTGAGCGCTATGTGTTCCAGCAGCATTTGCAGGGTAAGGATGAACCTTTCCGATCCTTTCTCACGCACCTCCGCATCCTTGCGCAGTCTTGCAGCTATGGGGCCACCTCCGACTCCATGATACGCGACCAGATCATTTTCGGTGTTCAGTCGGACCCCCTACGTCAGCAGCTCCTCAAAGTAAAGCAACTCACCCTAGCGACCGCCATCGAGACGTGTGTCTTACATGAAAACGCCACGAGTCGGTATTCCCATATACAAGTGGCTGAAACGGCGGGGCAAGGTCCCCACGAGGCGGAACGGGTCAAAGTGATTGAGCACCTCCAGGGCCTCACCCTGGATGAGGGCTGCCATTTTGCGCGCTTTTCGCGGACTCCCGCGCTTTTGCGCACCAAACGAGAGGACGGCGACTTGGAGGAATGTAACGCGCAGGTGCGCACCACGCACAACCGCACTGCACATGCGCGGTGGCACAGCAAACGTGCTGACGTCGCAATGTGTGGCAACTGTGGCTCCGCCCATTTAAAGCGGCAATGCCCTGCAAAATCGCGACAATGCCTACGATGTGGCAGACTTGGCCACTGTGCTGCCTTCTGCCGAGCAGCTCAGCCTTCCAATTCATATCGCTTCTGCCAGCCTCGCAGGAATGTTCGGGCAATTCAACCCACAGTCACCGAGTCCGATGCGGACCTCCCACACAGCAGTCACACCGAGGACCCGAAGGCGCCTTTTCGAGTCGGTGTCGTAACGAAAAACAGGCTGTCCCCGAAGCAAAGACACCAGCCGCTGTCGGTATACAGCATCGATCCAGACGATGAGTGGTGTGCCACCCTGACGGTCAACCGGTTCCAAATACGATTCCGCCTGGACACTGGTGCCTCCGCCAATCTCATGACTTCCAAAGCCTTTGCGTCAAACCAGCCATCCTTCCATCAGCCTGCCAGCTATTGGATTATAATGGCAACGCCATGCCTGCTAGCGGCTCGTGCCATCTTGAAGTGACGCACAGATCACGCAAAGCCATCCTTCCTTTCGAGATCGTGGGCTCCTCGAAAGGCTCCCTGCTTGGCGCACAGGCATGCAAACTGTTGAACCTCGTTCAGAGAGTGCATGCTCTCTCGCCTGATGATATGTCTGCCTTCCAGGGCACTGACTTCAGGGCGCAACTCGACGCCATCATCGACCAGCACCGCGACGTCTTCGAAGGCATGGGCACGCTCCCATATACTTACAAGATCCTACTCAAACAGAACACCATGCCTGTGGTGCATGCACCTCGCAGAGTCCCAGCACCCCTCAAGGACCGCCTCAAGCAGCAGCTGCAGGACCTCCAGGACCAAGGAGTGATCTCCAGAGTTACGGAACCAACCGACTGGGTCAGTTCCATGGTGTGTGTAAAAAAGCCTTCCGGCGAGCTGAGAATTTGCATTGATCCCAAGGATCTGAATCGTAATATCATGAGGGAGCATTATCCAATTCCCAAGCGCGAAGAGATCACATGCGAGATGGCTCGCGCCAAGCTCTTCACCAAACTCGACGCCTCGAAAGGATTCTGGCAAATCCAGCAGGAAACTGTGCACATTTAACACCCCCTTTGGCAGATATTGTCACAACAGGATGCCGTTTGGGATCATATCTGCTTCAGAAGTGTTCCACAGGATCATGGAACAAATGATGGAAGGCATTGAAGGTGTTCGCGTCTATGTCGACGACATAATCATTTGGTCCACCACCCCGCAGGAGCATGTCAGTCGCCTCCAGCGTGTGTTCAAACGCATACGTGAGCAGGGCCTCCGCCTCAACAGAGCCAAATGCTCCTTCGGTCAGACGGAACTCAAGTTCCTAGGGGACCACGTCTCCCAGTTGGGTGTGCGGCCGGATGCGGACAAGGTGGCTGCTATCACAGCCATGAAAACGCCAGAGGACAAGAAGGCGGTTCTCCGATTTCTGGGCATGGTCAACTTTTTAGGGAAGTTCATCCCTAAACTCGCCTCTCATACCACGGCTCTCAGGAACCTGGTCAGGAAGACAACAGACCTCCAATGGCTTCCTGCCCATGAGTGCGAATGGAGAGAACTCAAAATCAAACTCACCACGGCCCCGGTCTTAGCTTTCTTTGATCCAGCAAAAGAGACCAAAATTTCGGCCGATGCCAGCCAATCCGGCATTGGGGCAGTGCTCCTGCAACGCGATGTGGCCTCATCATGGGCCCCCGTTGCATATGCGTCACGCGCCATGACCCCCATGGAACAGCGCTACACGCAGATAGAAAAGGAGTGCCTGGGCCTTCTGATCGGTTTCGTCAAGTTTCATGATTATGTGTACGGTGTTCCTCAATTCACTGTCGAAACCGACCATCGCCCGCTGGTCAATATAATACAGAAAGACTTGAACGACATGACGCCTCGCCTCCAGCGTATTCTTCTCAAGCTCCGGCGATACGACTTCCAGTTGGTATACACCCCAGGCAAAGACCTCATCATTGCCGACGCTCTCTCCAGGGCTGTCAACACTCCATGTGACCCAGCGGGATTCGTCTGCCAGGTTGACGCCCAAGTGGCCTTCGTGGCCTCCAATCTACCTGCCACGGATGAACGCCTCATCCAAATTCGCCATGAGACGGCGGCTGACCCTTTGCTACAACGTGCCATGCGCCACCTAACAGACGGGTAGCTCAAGGGCCAATGCCCGCAGTTCTATAACGTCAGAGATGATCTGGCGGTAGTAGATGGTGTTCTCCTGAAACTGGACCACATTGTCATCCCGCATAGCATGCGCCAGCTCGTCTTGGAACAGCTACACGAGGGCCATCTTGGCGTGGAAAAGTGCCGCCGACGGGCCCGAGAGGCAGTGTCCTGGCCCGGCATCAATGACGACATCGCCAACACAGTGCTCAACTGCCCCACTTGTCAGCACTTCCAGCCAGCCCAACCACGTGAGACCCTACAGCCCCATGAGTTGGTCACGTCCCCTTGGACCAAGGTGGGTATCGACCTGTTCCACGCGCTGGGCAGGGACTATGTCCTGATTGTAGACTACTTTTCAAACTACCCGGAGGTGGCACGTTTACACAACATCACATTGTCTGCAGTCATCCGTGCCTGTAAGGACACCTTTGCTCGTCACGGCATCCCACTCACGGTGATGTCGGACAATGGCCCCGGCTTCGCAAGCCAGGAATGGTCCAACTTCGCCAGGAGGTACAACTTTGTGCATGTGACATCCAGTCCCCTGTACCCCCAATCCAACGGCAAAGCGGAGAAGGGCGTCCACATAGTCAAACGGCTCCTCTGCAAGGCTGCCGATGCGGGATCCGACTTCTACCTCATCCTGTTGGCCTATCGCTCGGCCCCACTGTCCACTGACCTGTCGTCAGCCCAGCTGCTCATGGGTCGCACCCTGAGGACGACGGTGCCGTCCATTCACGTCCAGGACCTCGACCACGTTCCGGTCCTTCAACAAATGCAACTGTCTCATGCACAGGACAAGGCTGCTCATGACTCCCGTGCAGCTGATCTCCCTGCTCTGGCTCCAGATGACAATGTCTGCATCCATCTTCCGGATGGTGGCTGGTCTGCAACAGCTGTGGTTCTTCGGCAGGTGGCCCCCCGCTCGTTCCTGGTTCGTCTACCGGAAGGCTCCATTCTGCGCCGTAATCGACGTGCCCTTCATCTCGTTCCGCGCTCACCACGTGATCCTCCACCATTGCCACGCCCTCCTGTTGACCCTGACCTGGACTATGCAGAGATTCCGGTCACTCTGCATCCTCCTCACTCTGACGCAGTCCAGCCCGCTCCTCAGCTGGTGGCTCCTGACCCACCCTTGAGGTGGTCAACCAGAATTTGTCGCCCACCTCAGAGACTTAATTTGTGAACTTTGTGGACTTATGGACTTTCTGATTTGTTCTGTTCTTCCGTTTAATCGTTCAAGTGGTTTGTATATAGTGTTCATCTCGTTATTTGTGTGACACACTGTTTTTCTGCACCAGGCACCTTCCCATGTAAATAGCTTAGTTTTATGTACATAGTCCTGTAAATATTTCACACACACGTAGTCAGGGACATTCACCATACACTATTTATTGCCACACAGGTACATTTTTTATAAAAGGGGGGATGTCATAATATACACCAGTATATCATGGTTGAGCCACACACTGATGGACACACAGTGGGACCAATCAACACACACAACACCACAGCCAATCACCAGTGAGAGCACACGCACTATAAAGACAGGGGGCATCAGAGTTCCCGCTCATTCGAGTTGCAGCTAGCTAGGAGCACAGAGCTCACAGCCTGTAACACAGACATTCACCAAGTGCTGAGTGCATCGACTGGTTAGGACAAGGCAAAGGTCTTTAGTTAAAGCTAGTATCGTATTCACCCACGGTCTGAGTGTGTTTAAACAGTTAATGATTCAATAAAATAGTGTTGCACTGTTTCAAGTGTTGGTGACCTGTATGTGATCCAGAACACCCAGCACATCATAAACCAGGAAAGATTAACGGCCCAGCCAGGTTTAAAGATCTTTGACAAATTTGTGAATAGGTTTTGGCAGGGGTGTGGAGTTGGGTTGGTCATTGAGAGGTGCTGGGGAGTGGGTAGGTTAGGGCCAGGCCTTGGGGAGGTGGGGCAGGTTGTAGGGGTCAGGTTGAGTCAGGCCTTAGTGGGTCGGGTATAACCAATGAAGATCAACAGCCGAGTGATGCGGGTTGGGCGCAGAATTAAAATGATAAGCAACAGGGAGCTAGAGAATCACACTGATGCCTTAGAACTTGAAGTAGCTAACATCCAGTTTTATTCAGTCATGAAGTTCAGTGTCCGCCAGGGCTGGTGGCCACAGGACAAAGGCTACAAAAAGGTAACTAAAAAGGCCAGTGTAACATTAGCATTCATTACAAGGGGCTGGAATACAAAGGGGTGGAATTTCAGCAGCAGTTGTCCTCTGGATGGAACAACATCTGGAACAACTATGATCCCGTTCTGGTCACAGCACCTCAGGAAGGAACTATTGATCTCCAGAATTATGAGGACAGCTTGCATTTACTGGGTTTGTATTCCCTCACGTGATGTAATTCGGGTGTTTAAGACGATCGGGTAGATTGACAGAATTTATTCTCTCTGGTGGGAGAGTCCAAAATGAGGCAGCAGAGGGGTGGCACAGTGGCCCGGTTGTTAGCACTGCTGCTTCACAGCGCCAGGGAGCCGGGTTCAATTCTGATCTTGGGAGACTGTGTAGAGTTTGCGTGTTCTTCCCCTGTCTATAAGACCATAAGATATAGAAGCAGAATTAGGCCACTCGGCCCATCGAGTCTGCTCCGCCATTCAATCATGGTTGATATTTTTCTCATCCCCATTCCCCTGCCTTCTCCCCATAACCCCTGATCCCCTTATTAATCAAGAACCTATCTATCTTTGTCTTAAAGACACTCAGTGATTTGGCCTCCACAGCCTTCTGCGGCAAAGAGTTCCACAGATGCACCACCCTCTGGCTGAAGAAATTCCTCCTCATCTCAGTTTTAAAGGATCGTCCCTTTAGTCTGAGATTGTGTCCCCTGGTTCTAGTTTTTCCTACAAATCCACGTCCTCTCCACATCCACTCTATCCAGACCTCGCAATACCCTGTAAGTTTCAATAAGATCCCCTCTCAGCCTTCTAAACTCTAACGAGTACAGACCCAGGCTCCTCAACCATTGCTCATACGACAGACAAGCTGTTCATTCCAGGGATCATTCCTGTGAATCTCCTCTGGACCCTTTCCAAGTCCAGCACATCCTTCCTTAGATACGGGGCCCAAAACTGCTCACAATACTCCAAATGGGGTCTGACCAGAGCCTTATGCAGCCTCAGAAGTGCATCCCTGCTTTTGTATTCCAGCCCTCTTGACATGAATGCTAACATTTCATTTGCCTTCCTAACTGCCGACTGAACCTGCACGTTCACCTTAAGAGAATCGTGAGCAAGGACTCCCCAAGCCCCTTTGTGCTTCTGATTTCCGTGGGTTTCCTCCGACTGCTCCGGTTTCCTCCCACAGCCCATTAAGAGGTGTAAGTTGGGTGGATTGGACATGATAAATTATCCTTAGTGTCCAAAGGTTAGGGGGGTTCACGGGGATAAGGCGGGAGTGGGGCCTGGGTAGGGTGCTCTTTTGGAGGGCCAGTGCAGACTGGATGGTCCGAATGGCCTCTTTCTGCACTGTAGGTATTCAATGATTCTACGGGCTATTTGGGGTTCATAGGTTGGGGGCGGGATTTTCCAGATCCCAGCCGTGTGTTCCTCAGCGGCACGCCATTTGCTGACGGTGGGATTCTGACTTCCTGCTGCCTAACAGAGATTTCCCACTGAAGTCACCCCGCGCCACTGTGAAACCCGTGGGGTGAGGGTACGCTGCCGGCGGGAACAGAGAATCTCAATGGCCTGCCTGGATTTCCCAGCCTTTCCCATGGAATTTTAGTTTAGTCGGGCAGCATGGTCGGCGTAGGCTTGGAGGGCCGAAGGGCCTGTTCCTGTGCTGTACTTTCCTTTGTTCTCTTTGTTGTTCTTTGGATCTTCCGGCCCCGTCGATGCCGACCCTGCTGTGGGTTTCCCGACAGCGGGATGGGGCGAGGGACGCAAAACGACATGGGCGATGGTGGAACTGGGAGTTCCCATCGGGGGCCAATGGTGAGCCACATTGGTCATGAGAAAACCCGACGTACGGAGGCTGAAAAATTCCAGGCGATGTTTCATCACACACACGGTAGCGGTCATCCGGAATGTTCTATCCCAAAAAAGCGGAGGCTGTGGGCGCTCAACTGAAAATATCAAAACTGAGATTGATAGGTTTTTGTTGGTCAAAGGTATGAAGGTTTTAGATGCAAGACAGGTGGCTAGACTTAAGATACACTTCAGCCATGATCTAATTGAGTGGATAGAACAGGGACAAAATGCTGAATGGCCTCCTCCTGCCCCTGTATTACCAGATGGATCCAAATGTCCCTGTGTTTTCTTTCCCCAAAGTTTTTTTTATTTGCTCGTGGGATGTGGGCGTCGCTGGCTAGGCCAGTGTTTACCGCCCATCCCTAACTGCCCTTGAGAAGGTGGTGGTGAGCTGCCTTCTTGAACTGCTGCAGTCCATGTGCTGTAGGTACACCCACTGCGCTGTTAGGGAGGGAGCTCCAGTAGCTTTTGACCAGCGACGGTGAAGGAATGGGGATATTTTTCCAAGTCCGGATGATGTGTGGCTTCGGTGGAGTACTTCCAGGTGGTGATGTTCCCAGGCATCTGCTACCCTTGTTTGTCTAGATGTTAATGGTAGTTGGTTTGGAAGAAGCTGGGCGAGATTCTCTGGCCTCCCCGCGTTGTGTTTCTCGGTGGCCTGCTGTTGGTCAGTGACGGGATCTTCTGCTCCCACCCCTGTCAATGGGATTTCCCATTAAATCCACCCCGTGCCGCCGGGAAAACTTCAGCAGGGGTGAAGATCCCGCCAGAGTGAACAGCTGGAAGATCTCAGCCATTGTCTAAGGAGCCTTGGTGAGTTCCTGCAGAGCATCTTGTAGATGGCGTCACGCGGCTGCTGCTGTGCGTCGGTGGTGGAGGGAGTGAATGCTTATGCACGGGACACTAATCATGCGGGCAACTTTGTCCTGGATGGCGTTGAGCTTCTTGAGTGTTGTTGGAGCTATGCTCCTCCAGGAAAGTGGAGAGAATACTCCATCACACTCCTGACTTGCGCCTTGTACGTACATGTCAGACAGGCTTTGGAGAGTCAGTCGGTGAAATTCTCATGACAGGATTGCTTGCCGCTGACCTGCTCTAGATGCCACAGTATTTATATGGCTAGCCCAGTTCAGTTTCTGGTCAATGGTAAGCCCCGGGATGTTGATAATTGATAGCTGGTCAGTTGCAAAAATGAGCAAACAAATCTTTAAGCATCTCTGGAAATGTTGTTGTTTTTCACTAATTAAGTAATTCCTAAGAGTGCTTCAGGAGACTGTATTTTATGGTTTCTCATTAACTCCGATCACTGACTAATGTATCACAGTCACTGTGCCTGTTACAGACCCACATCTGGCTTCATTTACCGCTTCTTTCGAAACATAGCAATGCCACGGCTGTTCATCTGGACGGAAAGGATTATCTTTCTTTGGCTGCAAAATGCAAGAGGCATATTTATTCAGAACAATGAGAGCGACATAGAAAGTGCGTGCTTTTGTTTCGCGATGCGCAACACTGCCAAAGTCCTGAAAGTTGAGTCCAGCGGGGCGTTAGCCACACAATATCCTCCGTTTTGGAAACAATGCACTTAAGGGCTTTGAGTCACAGAGAAGTCTACGGTCTAATTAATGTAATTGATATACTTAAATTAGATCCAATTAGCATAATTTGTCAATCTGTTATCCTTAATTATCGCAATGTGATTCAACCAAGTTTCTCAAACTAGGCCTCAACCCTTCCATCTGTGCTTTGTTCTGTCAGGATAAAGTTCAACAAATCTCTCCCTTTGAATATAAAATGAAAATTTATTTTAAAAAGCACATCATAAGTGAAAGAGGGACTTTGTTACAATTCACGCTGAGGGACCCGAAACCAAAATAGCCACATTTTCTGAATGACCCCTAAATCAAGAAAATTACCAAGAAGATTTCACTTCTGGTAGGTTTCATTTTAGCATGAATCAGAACCACTGCAAATTAAACTGGAACTAGCAGGTAATTTATACCTCAAATAAAAAGGTACTTTTCACTTTAACTAGTGAATGCAACAAAGATGTGTCTTATACAACCACCCTCGTCACTCCCTGCACAAATGTGGCAATTCACAGTTCCACAGTCCGCTGTTCATTATTCATACAGAGCAGGTCAGGAGTCCTCTTCCACAACAACTTTCGGCTTCAAGTTTCACGGGTACAATTATCATCAGCAAGGCACACTTCCGTGAACTCTCTCTCTCTATCAGATCATGACAGTGCTGATGGTATAGCTTTCCCGATTTCCTTTTCAACTGACTAACTGAAAAAAGCTGCAGATCATGGTTTGGCCACTTTGGAAAAACACGCCGGTCTTTAGTGCCTCGAACCTCCTCACACAGCTTTCCAGCTTTTAGACCCTTTCAACCAGCTCGCACATTACCCCCAAGAACACCTGTTTCCTTTCTGCCAAACAGAAAGACTGACCTCTTCCTGGGAGTGGCTTACTGAATTTTAGACCTCACAATAATTCTTTGTGCTTCTCTTTCTGTCTCTGACTGCTTTCTCCTTGGGTCTGCCTCTCTGTGCTGAATGTCAAAATCTGGAAAATGGGGTATGAAAATCTGGGCAAATGTGAAATTACCCATTTTGGTTGGAAGAATAAAAAAGAAGCTTACTGTCCAAATGGTGAGAGATTGCAGAGCTGAGGTGCAGAGGGATCTGGGCATCCTAGTGTATGAATCACAAAAGGCTAATATACAGGTACAGCAAATAATTAGGAAAGCTAATGGAATTGATTACAAAAATAGGGAGGTTATGCTTCATTTGTACAGGGCATTGGTGAGACCATGGGCGAAATTCTCCCGAAACGGCGCGATGCCCGCCGACTGACGCCCAAAACGGCGCCAATCAGACGGGCATCGCGCCGCCCCAAAGGTGCGGAATGCTCCGCATCTTTGGGGGCCGAGCCCCAACATTGAGGGGCTAGGCCGTCGCCGGAGGAATTTCCGCCCCGCCAGCTGGCGGAAACGGCCTTTGTTGCCCCGCCAGCCGGCGCGGAAATGACATCCCCGGGCGGCGCATGCGTGGGAGCGTCAGCGGCGGCTGACAGTTTCCCACGCATGCGCAGTGGAGGGAGTCTCTTCCGCCTCCGCCATGGTGGAGACCGTGGCGGAGGTGGAAGGGAAAGAGTGCCCCCACTGCACAGGCCCGCCCGCGGATCGGTCGGCCCCGATCGCGGGCCAGGCCACCGTGGGGGCACCCCCCGGGGCCAGATCGGCCCGCGCCCCCCCAGGACCCCGGAGCCCGCCCACGCCGCCTTGTCCCACCGTTCAAAAGGTGGTTTGATCCACGCCGGCGGGACAGGCAATTTATCGGCGGGACTTCGGCCCATCCGGGCCGGAGAATCCAGCGGGGGGGCCCGCCAACCGGCGCGGCCCGATTCCCGCCCCCGCCGAATATCTGGTGCCGGAGACTTCGGCAACCGGCGGGGGCGGGATTCATGGCAGCCCCCGGCGATTCTCCGACCCGGCGGGGGGTCGGAGAATGACGCCCCATATCTGGGGTACAGTGTTAGTCTTCTAATTTAATCAAAGATGTAAATGTATCAGAAGAAGTCCAGAGACTAATACGAGGAATGGACAGGTTATCTTATGGGGGGGGCTAGATAGGGGAGACTTATATCTTCTGCAGTTTAGAAGAGTAGGAGATAATTTGAATGAAACATCTAAGATCCTGAGGTGAATGGTGGATGTAGAGAGCAGAGGCAGGATTCTGCTGTACCCGGCAGGGTGGGGGGTCCCGGCAAGAAGGAGTGGCGTGAACCACTCCGGCGTCGGGCCGCCCCAAAGGTGCGGAATCCTCCGCACCTTCAGGGGCTAGGCCCACCCCTGAGTGGTTGGCACCCCGCCGACCGGTGGGATAGGGGCCTGGTGCCACGCCAACCCGCGCCGAAGGGCCTCCGCGGCCAGCGCATGCACGGAAGCGCCAGCGGGTGCTGGCGTCATCCCCACGCATGCGCACAGGGTTTCACTTCCGCATCGGCCATGGCGGAGGACCACAACGGCCGATGCGGAAGGAATAGAGTGCCCCCACGGCACAGGCCCGCCCGCGGATCGGTGGGCCCCGGCCGTGGGCCAGGCCACCATGGGGGCACCTCCTGGGGCAAGATCCCCCCGCGACCCCCCAGGAATCCTGGAGCCCGCCCGCGCCGCCAAGTCCCGCCGGTAAGGGACCTACTCTGATTTGCACCGGCTGGACCAGCTACAGACGGGCGGGTCTTCGGCCCATCGCGGGCCGGAGAATCCGGACAGCCCCGGGGCCCGTTGAGTCGCGCCGGACCCTGCCATTCTCCGAGGTGGGCGGCGCGGCTCACGCCGGGCCAGTTTTTGGGGGGCGGGAGAATTGGGAGGGGGCGGGGGCGGGACTCACGCCAAACCCCGGCGATTCCTCCACCCGGCGGGGGTGGGGGGGGGGGTGGGGGGGGTGGGGGTGGTCAGAGAATCCCGCCCGAAGTTTCTCTTGTTGTAGAATGTAGAACCGGGGTCACCGTTTAAAAATAAGGGGTCACTTATTTAAGACAGAGATGGAGATAGATTCTCTGGAACTCTCTTCCTCAAAAGGCAGTGGACGTCGAGTCTTTGAATACTTTTAAGGCTGAGCTAGATAGATTCTTCATTAACAAGGGGGGGGGGGGTGAAAGGTTATCGGGGTAGGCAAGCATGTGTGGTTGAAGTTACAATCAGACCAGCCATGATCTCCTTGAATGAAGGAGCCTGCTCGAAGGGCCGAGTGAGCTCTTCCTGCTCCTCAGATTCATTTGTCTGTACGTTCGTATGTCTTCACCTTCCCGTTCCTTTGCTTGTAGCTCTCTTTTGTGTCTGGAGCTCTTCCTTGTGTCTGCCATACAGTCAGAATCATGGTCTTGATAAAATATCCATCTTTTTAGTGCCTCCAAGCTATAAACAAAGCTTTCCAGCTTTTAGACCCTTTTTGCCAGCTCGCACAGTATTTTCAAGAGCTCCTGTTTTCTCTTCTGCCAAACAGAAACCTGACTTCTTCCTGGGGGTGATCTGCTTCTTTGCCTCACAAGAATGCTGTCTGTTCCTCTTTGTGTCTTTGCCCACTGTCCCGTTTTGTCTGCATTTGGGTATAGATTCCTTTGATCTCCTTTGTCTTGCAACTCTGTGTGGCTATTTTATTTCCGTATTTTAACTTTCTTGCTATTGGTACTGCTTCCAGCACAAGAGTGCAATCCAAGAAGATTACAATTGATTCCTTTACAATTGATGCAAACTCCTAAAAGTGCCTATTATTCCATATATTTTAACACCCTTCCCTAACAAACATATATTGATATCAGTTTTGGCATTTTCAATTGAACCTCTGCCCCAACAAGTAAATGTCTGAGAGCTTTAAAAACTGACCAGCCCGATCAACAAGTGTTCCATTTCCAAAAGGTGACAGCTAAGTTTACCCATTCATTAATACGTTGCATCAAGCTGTCTATAAATTAAAATTACTAGTATATCAAAAACAAATAAAGCAGTATGAAATATTATTTAAAATTATCAACATTTATTTTATAAGTTAATGACAAATGCCAGCTATACACGTGTGTGCGTGTGTGTGTATGTGTGTGTGCGTGTGTGTGTATGTGTACTTAATTTAGAGAGAAACGATATTTAGAGAGAAATAAATAAATAAATAAATAATCACTTATTGTCACAAGTAGGCTTCAATGAAGTTACTGTGAAAAGCCCCTAGTCGCCACATTCCGGCACCTGTTCGGGGAGGCCGGTACGGGAATTGAAGCCGCGCTGCTGGCATTGTTCTGCATTACAAGCCAGCTGTTTAGCCCACTGTGCTACACCAGCCCCTAAAGTAGTTAGCACTGTTGCCTCACAGCGCCAGGGACCAGGGTTCGATTCTGGCCTCAGGTAGCTGACTGTGCGAAGTTTGCACTTTCTCCTTGTGTCTGCGTGGGTTTCCTCCGGGTGCTGTGGCTTCCTCCCACAGTCCAAAGATGTGCAGATTAGATGGATTTTCCATGCTAAAATGCCACTTAAAGTGTCCAAAGATGTACAGGTTTGGTGGGGTTACGAGGATAGAGCAGGGTAGTGGGCTAAGGTCGGGTCCTCTTTCAGAGGGTTGGTGCAGACTCAATGGGCTGAATGGCTTCTTCTGCACAGTGGGGATTCTATGGCTATAGGTTCTCAAGCGGTGAATCACTGATGCCCGCCCCCCCCTTTCCTTATCCTGACCTTAATGTGTGTGTTTGTTGGCCCTCTTCATACCAATTGCCTCTTCAACAATTTAATTGAATCACCTTCAATGGCCACTTATGATAATAAATTTCATTATCTAGTAACACTTCACAAGAGAATTACGCTCTTCTAGTTCCCACTTTCGATGCCATGAGGTTGTGGGTTCAAGCCCCACTTCAAGACTTGAAACACAAGTTTGGCAACACTTTGTGGAAGAGATCGGTTTTGCTGTCCACAAAAGATTGCCTATTTAAGTGCTTCAGTCCAGGGTACCTTACACAAAATCTAGAATTCCCTCCACACATGGATGTGCGGAGACTGTCCGAACTGCCAGAACTAAGATTGGTAGATCTTCATTCTGTAAGATTCCAGAAGAGGGAGCAAAGTCTGGCAAGTGGAGTTAAGGTGCAGATCAACTATCATCTAATCAAATGGAAGCTCAGGCTCGAGGGTCTCAAGGCCTTGATCCCCCTTCCTCGTGTTGCTCTGCTCCTAATGCTTGAAGGAAAGTAGAAAGCTCCCTCCCATTTCTTTCTTCAATCGGCATTTGAAAAATAATAATTCCTCATTCGTCTCGCCATTGCCACATCCCTGCAGGTACTTTTTTGTTGTTCTCCTCACGGAGTAATAATTCACATCAACAACTTTGACCTGAGCTTCATACTATCTGGATCCAATCTGTCGTTATCCTCTTGCTGCACCATTTCACACTGCAAAACAATCTGGGACAATTCGGACCATGGGCCAGTATGATAGAAGAATCAAAAATTCTGAAAGGATGGGACAGGAGCGATAGTTTTGGGTCCTTTCCGGTAATTCAGGGTCTAGAGCTGTGGTGGGCAACCAGTGGCTCCGGAGCCACAAGAGGCCCATCGGGTTCTGATTCTTGTCCGCGTAGTTTTTTTTCCTGCCGCTATGACTAAAGTGATTCATGCGTAAAGCGAGGGCAGGCGAAGCGAGTTGCGTGCTGATTGCTCACAACATTAGCTGTCAGAACTGTCCAATTTTAGGTAAATATTTACTGGCCTGGATTCTCCTCTGGCCGCTGCGGGTCCCCAGTGTGATGGAGAATCGAAAAATCGGGAATCAAAAAATCCGGATCGGCAGCAGGATCGAGGTTCAAGCCAGTGAGCCAGCAGGAGGGTGTAAATGAATGCAAATGGTTCTTAATGACTCATTTGAATCCATTTAGCGGGCCCAGCACCCTATTCTCTGGACCTTCGTGATTCTCCGGACAGCTGGGTCTGGAATCACGTGGGCGGGTATTACTCCAGGTCTCACCAAATGTGAGCCTGACGTGGTTGACTTTGCAGGAGGTAACTCCTTAAGGGAACTGCTCCCAAAGCCCATCCAAGGACCACCCTCCCCTACCCTCCCCCCACTCAATGTCTTACCTGCCTCCCCTCCCCCGCCACCCTGCCCTCCTCCCCCCCCGGTCAGTGACCCCCTTAATAGGGAGACCCGCCAAGGACCCCTCAATATGGAGACCCCCTAACTGATGGACCTCCCCACCAAGATCCCCTAATGTAAGGGACCCAATTCAGACCCCCTTACCAGAGGGACTCCGCCACGCAGACCCCCTAATTCAATAAAAGGGACGCCCCCATCACTAGTGCATTCCAATCACTCAAGCATGTTATTGCAATGCACTTACCATTCTTTGAAGTAGTTAATGTTTGTAAACATTGGAGTCACTCATCCATGAAGGGAGATGAATGAATCAAGGCTGCAGCTGTTTTGTGGAAGCTGTCAATCACAGCCCACTGCCAGAAATGAATGATCGGCTTGCAGCTAATGGATCTGAGGGGTTGAAACACAGGTCACAGCTGTTCTCCGACCAGGAATGAACACGTGGACCTTCCAGGAAAGTGTTATGGCTATAATTGTTTTTCCTGCCCCTGTCTGGATTGCTCTCTAGCTTCCCTTAGGGATCACTTTTCTGAGGTGGGACTCCCTTCAGTCAGGGGGGTTCCTGTGGTGGGATCGCTTTAATTTGAGCGTCTCTGTTGGGATTTTTTTTAGTTAGGGGCTCCCTGTAGGGGGGGTTCCTTTAGTTCAGGGGTCTCCCTATTCATTGGGTCCTTGGGAGGGGGTCTCGTTATTCACAGGGTCCCTAGAGGGGTCTCCCTATTAATGGAGTCCCTGGGGATCTCCCTATTCATGGGATGGGGCGGGTCACCCCTGTACTTGGGGGAAGGAGTGGCACCAGGCAATCCTGGGGTGGGGGTAGGTGGGGGGCTGATTGGCTGCCGGGCTTCACTATTAGGCCACCCGCTCAAAATAGTGGCCCAATAACAGGGTACCCACTGGAATCTCTTGTATTCCTCGTCATGCATAAACTTGGATGGCAAGGGATACGGTATTGCTTACCGATTTGCACTCCCAAAATAGGTAGCAATTCTCCTCCGGCAGGAGAACATAGAGGTGAGTATTTTCCAGGCGGGATTCTCCATTCCACCGACAGCGCACCCATGCCTGCGGGTTTCCGAGCCGCGTGGTGTGACCACAATGGGAAATCCCATTGTCCGGCGCCGGGAACGGTGAATCCCGCTGCAGCCGACCGCACGCCACCGAGGAGCAGGCCAATGGGGAGGCGGAGAATTCACCTCTTAGTCTCTCAAATCGAAAGTTTTGTTTTCACACTTGAAGTTGATGATAGTTCGAATACTATATGAAGCATTTTCTGTAACCTGTTATGAAATATCCAGCAGGATTAAATGTATTCAATCTTATTCAAAGATCACAATGAGTGAAAATGCTGGATTTCAATCTTGTGTCCCACTGAGGTGAAGGAGGAACACTCGTGTAGCTCACTCACTGGTCTAGAACGAGGAGCCTTGGATCTAAGAATGCATCACAGTGAAAGAGGTTTTAACAAGAACTTTCTTTGCGTTGTGAAGCTGTGGATTTGGCTTTCAGGGTGAGTGGTTGAGGCAACAATCATGTCAAAATTAAAGATAAGATTGGATAAGGGGGATGCGGGAACCGGAAATTGGGTAAATGGGATTGGGTCTATTTCTTCCGATGGAGGGTAAACACCAGCATTGATTGGACCTAATGGCCTGAATGTTAACATTTATATTTCCTCAGCAACCTGTTGTTGGGGGCTTTATTGATCTCTGAATCCGTGTCTGTGAAGGCCGTAATCCCAGATAATCCAGGGATAGTGCTGTCGTATGGCTGATCCAAATATTCTCTTTGTTGCTCTCTGGCTGGATACAGAACTGATGCGCTATGAAAAGGATGTTCTCCATCTTAGGCAACCCCTTGGAGTCGAGGATGACTTGTTTCCACACTAAAGACAAGTTCTCAAGTGACTCTCAAGTAACTGAGGAGTCCAATGCATAAGATACAGTCTCTGCCATGGGGGGGGGGCGGGGGCAGACAATGGTTCTCTGCCATGGGGGGGGCGGGGGCAGACAATGGTTCTCTGCCATGGGGGGGCGGGGGCAGACAATGGTTCTCTGCCATGGGGGGGCGGGGGCAGACAATGGTTCTCTGCCATGGGGGGGCGGGGGCAGACAATGGTTCTCTGCCATGGTGGGGGCGGGGGCAGAGAATGGTTGGAGTACAGGATTGGCGGCTTGTCCGGATTGCAGTACTGTCACGATGCTTGCCTTCAGCTTGAAAGACTGAGGTTTTCCGCTCCTACCTCGGTTGCCCTTTCCCCCACTCCGGCTGGCCTTGGGGCCAGGGATTCCCAGATGTCGGTGGGGTGTTGCACGTTTTCACGGAGGCTTTGAGGATGTCCTTGAAGTGTTCCCTCTGCCCTCCTGGGGCTCGCTGGCCGTGCCGAAGCTCCGAGTCGCGTACTTGCCCCGGGAGTCAGACATGCGAACACTGTACCCTGCCCAATGGAGCCAAAACGGAAAAGGATATTGTCTGGATGTAAAAACAAAACATACATCTTCACGTCCCAATCATTACCGTGGCAGAAAACACACAACACACTCAAGCATTCTTATAATGGACAGGTGGGGTTTAAAATCCAAGTAAATTAAATTCAAATATTCATAATTTCATTGAGATTCAAATTATTTCTATTTATTAACTCAGATTGTTGCTCATCGTTCCACTGTTCAATAAGAAATATAAATCAAAGTGTGATTCAGTGTAAAATCGTCTGTCACCTTGGGCGGGATTCTCCCCTACCCGGCGGGGCAGGCCGTACCAGCGCCGAGGAGTGGCGTGGACCACTCTGGCGTCGCCCCCCCCCCCCCCCCCGAGGTCTCTGCAGGCCACCCGAAGAGCCAAGTCCCGCCGGTACGGACCTGGTTTGATTTACGCCGGCGGGACCGGCCGAAAACGGGCGGCCGCTCGGCCCATTGCGGGCCGGAGAATCGCCGGGGGCGCCGCTGATAGCGGCCGCCGACCGGTGCGGCGCGATTCCCACCTCCGCCAAAACTGCGCCGCTGGAGAATTCGGCACCCGGTGGCGGAGCGGGATTCACGCCGCCCCCCCGGCGATTTGCCGACCCGATGGGGGCTCGGAGCATCCTGCCCCTTGCCTTTGATAAGCTGGAAATTATTTATTACAATCTCTCACAATAAATGCTTAGCAACAACTTGAATTTGTAAACCAACCTTTACGCAGTAGAGCTGTCGCATGATGCTCCGTTGGGAAGATATCAAACAAAAATTTAATACCGGACCACACAAGAAGATATTAGACAGACCAGGTCACAGTGGTAGGTTTTCTGAGTTGCATCTTAGAGGAGGAGAGAGTGTAGAGAGGTTTAACGGGGGGGTTTCAGAGCTTAACGTCTAGACAGTTGAATGCACGGCCGTTAGTGGCAGAGGTATTAAAATTTTGGATGCACACCTGGATCAGAATTGGAGTCGGGCAAAGGTCTCAGAAGTTGTAGGACTGGAAGAGGTCAGGAGGGATGAGACCACAGAGAGATTTGAAAACCAGAAGTGTTGCCAAACCACGAGCTATTGTGGTTGAATGAGCACAGGAAGCGATGGTGAAGAGCACTCGGTGTGAGATAGGACAGGGGCAGCAGGCCCTGGTGTTTTTAAAAAATATATATTTTATTGAAATTTTTTTCCCTGAGCAACATTTTTCCCGCTTACAAAACAAGCGAAACGATAACAGTAACAAAACAGAAATTTTTAAACTTTTTAACAATAATAATAATAGTAATAATAATATACAAGTAACAAAACCTCGTACTCTATTGACCTATACTCAACTGCCTCCCCCCCTCCCCCGCCCCCCCCGCCCCCCCCCGCCCCCCCTCCCCCCTGGGTTGCTACTGCTGGTCATCCGTCTTCCCTCTAACGTTCCCCTAGGTAGTCGAGAAATGGCTGCCACCGCCTGGTGAACCCTTGAGCCGATCCTCTCAGGGCAAACTTTATCTGCTCCAGTTTAATAAACCCCGCCATATCGTTTACCCAGGTCTCCAGTCCGGGGGGTTTCGCCTCCTTCCACATGAGTAGGATCCTGCGCCGGGCTACGAGGGACGCAAAGGCCACAACGTCGGCCTCTTTCGCCTCCTGCACTCCCGGCTCTTCCGCAACTCCAAATAGAGCTAACCCCCAGCCTGGTTTGACCCGGGCCTTCACCACCTGCGAAATCACTCCCGTCACTCCCTTCCAATACCCTTCCAGTGCGGGGCACGCCCAAAACATATGTGCGTGGTTTGCCGGGCTCCCGCCACACCTCCCACATTTGTCCTCCACTCCAAAGAACCTGCTCAATCTTGCCCCCGTTATGTGTGCTCTATGTAGCACCTTAAATTGAATCAGGCTAAGCCTGGCGCATGAGGAAGAGGAATTTACCCTGCTTAGGGCATCATAGATAGAATTTCATAGAATTTACAGTGCAGAAGGAGGCCATTCGGCCCATCGAGTCTGCACCGGCTCTTGGAAAGAGCACCCTACCGAAGCCCACACCGCCACCCTATCCCCATAACCCCTTAACCCAGTAACCACACCCAACACTAAGGGCAATTTTGGACACTAAGGACAATTTAACATGACCAATCCACCTAACCTGCACATCTTTGGACTGTGGGAGGAAACCGGAGCACCCGGAGGAAACCCACGCATACACGGGGAGGACGTGCAGACTCCGCACAGACAGTGACCCAAGCCGGAATCGAACCTGGGACCCTGGAGCTGTGAAGCAATTGTGCTATCCACTATGCTACCGTGCTGCCCATAAGCCCACATACCCTCCTCTATCTCCTCCCCTAATTCTTCTTCCCACTTTCTTTTTAGTTCGCCCACCGACTCCTCCCCCTCTTCCCTCATCTCACTATAAACCTCTGACACCTTGCCCTCTCCGACCCACACCCCTGAAAGCACCCTGTCCTGTATCCCCTGTGTCGGGAGCCGCGGAAATTCCCTCACCTGTTGTCTAGTAAACGCCCTCACCTGCATATATCTCAAGAAATTCCCCCGGGGTAACTTATACTTTTCCTCCAGTGCTCCCAAGCTCGCAAAAGTCCCATCTATGAATAAATCTCCCACCTTCCTAATTCCCAACTGGTACCAGCTTTGAAATCCTCCATCCATTCTTCCTGGGGCGAACCTATGGTTGTTCCTGATAGGGGACCCCACCAGAGCTCCCCGCACCCCTCTCTGTCGCCTCCACTGTCCCCATATGTTCAGTGTTGCCGCCACCACCGGGTTCGTGGTGTACTTTTTCGGTGAAAACGGTAGCGGCGCCGTCACCAGCGCCTCTAGACTCGTCCCTTTACAGGACCTTCTCTCCAGCCTTTTCCATGCCGCTCCCTCACCCTCCATCATCCATCTACGTATCATTGCCACATTGGCGGCCCAATAGTAATCGCCCAAGTTCGGTAGTGCCAATCCTCCTCTGTCCCTACTGCGCTGAAGGAACCCCCTCCTTACTCTCGGAACTTTCCCTGCCCACACAAAGCTCGTAATGCTCCTATCTATTTTATTAAAAAAGGTCCTGGTGATTAAAATAGGGAGACATTGAAATACAAATAAGAACCTCGGGAGGACCATCATCTTAATTGCTTGCACCCTACCCGCCAGCGATAAAGGCTGCATGTCCCACCTCTTAAAGTCCTCCTCCATTTGTTCTACCAGCCGTGTCAGATTAAGTCTGTGCAAGGTTCCCCAGCTCCTAGCGATCTGAATCCCCAAGTATCGGAAGTTTCTTTCCACTTTCCTTAGCGGTAAGCCTTCTATCTCTCTACTCTGGTCCCCTGGATGTATCACACATAGTTCACTCTTCCCCATGTTTAACCTATACCCCGAAAATTCCCCGAACCTCCTCAAGATTCGCATAACCTCTATCATCCCCCCCGCTGGGTCCGACACGTATAGCAATAGGTCATCCGCGTACAACGAAACTTGGTGTTCTTCTCCCCCTCTAGTCACCCCTCTCCATTTCCTGGAGTCTCTCAGCCCCATGGCCAGAGGTTCAATTGCCAGCGCAAACAACAATGGAGACAGCGGGCATCCCTGTCTTGTTCCCCTATATAATCGGAAATACTCCGATCGATGTCGACCTGTAACTACGCTTGCCGTCGGTGCCCCATAAAGTAGTCTAACCCAGCGAATAAATCCGTTCCCAAACCCAAACCTCCTTAACACTTCCCATAAATACTCCCACTCCACCCTATCAAATGCCTTCTCTGCGTCCATTGCCGCCACTATCTCTGCCTCCCCTCCACTGAGGGCACCATTATCACCCCTAATAGCCGTCGCACGTTAACATTCAATTGTCTCCCTTTTACGAACCCTGTCTGGTCTTCGTGCACCACCCCTGGGACACAGTCCTCTATGCTCGATGCCAGCACCTTTGCTAGCAGTTTGGCGTCCACGTTCAATAGTGAAATAGGTCTATAGGACCCACACTGCATCGGATCTTTGTCCCTCTTCAAAATTAGCGATATCGTCGCCTCCGACATTGTCGGGGATGGTGTCCCCCCTTCCCTGGCCTCATTGAACGTCCTCGCCAACAACGGGGCCAACAAGTCCACATATTTTCTGTAGAATTCCACCGGGAACCCGTCTGGCCCCGGGGCCTTCCCTGCTTGCATGCTCCCCAGTCCCTTAATAACCTCGTCCACCTCAATCGGCGCCCCCAGGCCTGCCACCGCCTGCTCCTCCACTTTCGGGAACCTCAACTGGTCCAGGAACTGCCGCATCCC
>NC_092709.1:11954970-12132470 GCF_047496885.1 Scyliorhinus torazame
AGCCGACAGGAAACACACTGCCAAACTCACCCAAAAAGACACTTAAAGATTGTTTGGCGGAATCATGAAAGGAGTTAAACTCGTGATGCTATCCTGGTCGACTGAAGCAATGTCCATTGTAAATAGTGTGCTTCTCAGAGTTAAACTTGTCCACTAATGTTTATAAAGATTAGATGCCAATGGAATAAAGGATTCCTGTTCTATAATCATGGAGCAGTCCACATACTTGAATCTCGTGTAACATAAGCAATGAGGGCCCATGAGATATTGATCGTACCCAATTGAAAATGTGCTGATCGTAACTCTCGCACGCCTCCACTGCCCATGACTTATCCGCAGACACAAATTGTATCTCAATGCCACCGAAACAGTCAAAACCTCACACAGAGAAAGGGATTTAGTGATCAGCTTCTTCTATGAAATCATGTTTGTGGATCATATTTGCACAACCAATTATGTATCAAATAGGTGGAGTGTCTCAAACCCGCCACCCCCAGGGCAGAGCTCTGCCAAATTTCAGATCTTGACAGATTTCGGGTTGGGAAGGCTCAGATCCAGCTGGGTGGGTGGGGTCAAGGGTCACTCGGAGCTGGGAAATAGACCAGTGTGCAAGCAGCAAAGTGGATAACTAATCCAGTGCCACATGGTGCCAAATTATCCGGGTAAGCTAGTTTTTATTTACTTTAGTCAATTAAAATTGAGGCTTGGCACATTTTTAAAATGTCCGGTGTTTGCCCAACTCTTGTTTTTGGACCGCCTGATTTGAGACACTGTACCTGTGTATAAACTGATTTCATAATATCATGGGAGGCAGGTGTCACAGTGGTTAGCACTGCTGCCTCACACCCAGGTTCAATTCCTGCTTTGGGTGACCGCCTGTGTGGAGTTTGCACGTCCTACCCGTGTCTGCGTGGGTTTCCTCCGGGTGCTCCGGTTTCCTCCCACAGCCCAAGGATGTGGAGGTGAGGTGGACAGGCCATGCTATATTGCCCCTTAGTTAGGTGGGGTAACGGGGCAGGGTGAGTGGGTCTCGGTAGGGTTGGTGCAGACTCGATGGGCCGAATGGTCTCCTTCTCCACTGTGGGGATTCTATGCCATTTCCGTTTTTCCAATGCATCGTAACTTTAAGGTTCCACCCAGCGTTGAAGATCATTGTTTGTATCTTTAGTGTGCTCTTTGCAGCCTAGCTGGAACATATATATATTGTCACAGAATGCCCCTGAAATCCCAATACATTTTTACGTCCCTTTGTGATTCAAGCATTGTCAGACCCTATTCCCGCAGCGCCAATTTCTTTGATTTACTGATTAACCTAAAAAGGAAATTGATTCTGGACTTTGCTCTAATTTTAAAGCTATGCTGCTTTGTTTTGGGCTCAATCTCCAGAGGAAATCGTTTCTCTATGAATACCTTATCAAATCCTTTAATCACCTTCCATGCCCCAATTCGATAAGCCCCTTCACATCTTCCACACTCAGGGAACTACAAACCTAATTTATGCAACCCTGCCCTCATAATTTAACTCTTTCAGCCCCAGGATAATTCGGATAAATCTACAACGTGCCCAAGAGCAACAAGGTGCCACACCTGGAACTGAATGCAGGATCGCAAATGGCACCTCATCAGGGGCGAAATTCTCCGGAAACGGCGCGATGTCCGCCGACTGGCGCCCAAAACGGCGCGAATCAGACGGGCATTGCGCCGCCCCAAAGGTGCGGAATGCTCCGCATCTTTGGGGGCCGAGCACCAACCTTGAGGGGCTAGGTCAGCGACGGACGAATTTCTGCCCCACCAGCTGGTGGAAAAGGCCCTTTGTGCCCTGCCAGCTGGTGCGGAAATGACATATCCGGGCGGCGCATGCGCGGGAGCGTCAGCGGCCGCTGACGGCATTCCCACGCATACGCAGTGGAGGGAGTCTCTTCTGCCTCCGCCATGGTGGAGACCGTGGCGGAGGCGGAAGGGAAAGAGTGCCCCCACGGCACAGGCCCGCCCGCGGATCAGTGGGCCCCAAACGCAGGCCAGGCCATCGTGGGGGCACCCCCCGGGGCCAGATCGCGCCGCGCCCCCCCCAGGACCCCGGAGCCCGCCCGCGCCGCCTTGTCCCGCCGGTAAGGTAGGTGGTTTAATTTACGCCGGCGGGATAGGCATTTTAGCGGCGAGACTTCGGCCCATTTGGCCGGAGAATCGAGCGGGGGGGGGCCCGCCAACCGGCGCGGCGCGATTCCCGCCCCTGCCGAATCTCTGGTGCCGGAGACTTCGGCAACCGGCGGGGACGGGGTTCACGCCAGCCCCCGCCGATTCTCCGACCCGGCGGGGGGTCGGAGAATCTCGCCCCTGGTCTTTATTCAACTGAAGCATGACCTCCACCCCTTGTTCCAACCCATCTTAAGATAAAGGTCAACTTTCCAAAGTCTTTCCATTGTTTTTTGTATTGTCCAGTAGCTTTTAGTGACATAAAGTTGGAGTCTCTTAAAACATTTCTCCACAGTAAGTTAGACTTTGAGAAATGGTTGGATAGCAGCAACCCCTGCCCCCCCCCCCCGCGCCCCCCGCGCCCCCCACCCCCCCCCCCCCCCCCCCCCCCGCCCTCCCCCCCCCCCCAAAACCCGGTCCTTGCTCACCTCCTGTCGAGGTGAATCAGTCTCTGCTCGCTTTGCCCTTCCTCCTGCTCATCATCGAGCGAGGACAAGCCCAGAGGCAATCTCAGGGGTAAAGTCACCCTCATGAGCGCAACACGGGAAATTCCCCTTCACAAGAATGTTGCAATCTTCTTTAGACTCCTTCCATTTTGATGCACAGTTTTTGTGCAGAGAAGCAGAGAAACAGGAAGCCTGGGATCTTCACCAACATGCCCTCCTGGACAGGGTGGGAAAGTCGTGGAGAGGCATGCGGAGAGAGGATTCACCCCCCCCCCTTTACTCGACCAGAAAATGGTAGCCCCAAGAAAAATACATGGTGGAATCCTGACTTCATTACCCTTGTTTTGCAATCCTCAATTTAAAGGTCTGTCTGTATTCTGTGTTGGAATTGCAATAGTGTGCGGTTAACCCTGTCAGTTGAGGATTGTTTGGAGTGGAGCCTCGGTACCTGATTTCACTGATTCTGTGCGGTGCGTTTTGGTTCCTTCATGAAGTAATAGCAGATTATTTGCACAAGAAGTTATTGCATTAACAGCAATGGTTGTCACCTCATTAATCTGCACTGTAAATTCTATGAAATCCTTGAGCGTTAGGCTGTGTGTGTTGGATTAATTTATCTCAGTGTAACTCTCATTCATCTCCAGGTATACATCCTCTCTTCATCCCCACCAGTGTATATTTTCCTTTTACATTTATTTTGACTTTAGTGCAGATAATTTAATTAAATTAATCTTCGGCTCATATTAGATTTGTACATGTTAATGCTCATCTACACATACAGGTGACACTTACAACACACAAGTGCCAGGTAATGACCATCCACAACAGGGGAGTTTCTAATGTCGCCACTTGACATGCAACATCACAGTCATTGAATCTCCGATAGTCAAGATCCTGGGGGTTACCATTGATCAGAAACTTAGCAGGACTAGCCAGATATATACTGTGGCTACAAGAGCAGGTCAGAGGCTCGATAGGCATTATCTGAACTAACTCATCTCCTGACTCCCCAGAGCCTGTCCGCCACCTACAAAGGCACAAGTCAGGTGTGTGATGGAATACTCCCCACTTGCCTGGGTGAGTGCGGCTCCAACAACACTCAAGAAGCTCGACACCATCCAGGATAAAGCAGCCCGCTTGATTCGCATCAGTGCAACCATGGTTTCAGTATATATGGTCCATGCAATGGATTATTTATGACCCTTGACATATGCTTCACATCTACTCAGATGATTTTCAGCACTTCCGGTGGAATGCGATGCTCTTCTGGCATTGCCCTTTGTTTTACAGTATAGGTTTAGGGACCAGGAATTGATGCTGCTCGGATATTAGATCCAACTGTTATCGATTGTTCCTTTGTGGGGTGAGGGTAATGAAAGCATGCCACACAAGGAGGAGATGGCTTACCGTGACAGCTTCAGCACGGTTGTTGAACTTCTTTCTGCACTGAAAAATAATTCTCGGGTTCGAAGGAGGTAGAATTCACTGTCACAGCCGCCTTTCTTCACATTGTCTCCTCAGACCCTCGTACCCAGTCAGTCTGCTCCACCTCACCATTTGGAGTACATGCGGGTCTGACTCTTTTATGTTTGTCCATTGTTTCTTCACGCTGGCTGGATCCCTCTCGCCCAGCTTGCCTGCTTCCTCCAAGTACCATCATTACCCCTTTGATCAAGAGCAGGTGTTATATCCGGATTGTTCCAGGTGTCCGTTCAGTTATTCTCCATTGGCTCCTCGGGTAACCATTGGACACTGAGCTACTGAGCCTCAGGGACACTTTTCGGATCTTTCCCACTTCCTGTAAAGGCAAGGTGCGCTGGGGTTTAGAGAGATGGCCAGCGTACCTCTGCATAAGCTAATTGTAGTCAGTCCCCTAGTCCCATAACAAATCAAATTACAACCATACCCTCCAGCAGCATGAGATCACTGGGATTGGGTGATTAGGTGATAGGCCCCAATTTTTAATCACTCCTCTCTTAGTTGATTGATTGATTGGTTGATATTTATTGTCACATGTATCGAGGTACAGTGAAAAGTATTTTTCTGCGGCCAAGGGAACGTACACAGTACATACATAGTAGACAAAAGAATAATTGACAGAGTGCATTGACAATGGTACATTAACAAATAGTTATTGGGTACAGTGTGAAACAAGGGCCAAAGAGGAGCAGCATAGGGCACCGTGAATAGTGTTCTTACAGGGAACAGATCAGTCCGAGGGAGAGTCGTTGAGGAGTCTGGTAGCTGTGGTCATGCCTACTGTTATTTAGTCACCAAGCTCTAGAATTCCCTCTCTAAACCTTGCTGCCTCTCTCCCTCATTCTCCCCTCCTTTAAAACACTCCTTGAAACCCAACCATTTGACTAAATGTTTGATCATCTGTCCTAATACCTGCTTATGTGCCTCAGTGTTACATTTGATTTTATAATGTTCCGGGGAAACACATTGGGACATTTTATTACGTGAAAGGTGTCATATTAATGCAAGTTTTTTCTGTTGTTGACCCAGTATTGTCCCATGGCCGATTGCAGTGGAAGCTGCTTAATCATCGTTTGATATTGCAACTCATTGATTATTTCAAATCATATCACTAATGCGAGCATTGTCTGGAATCAATGCATATTGTTACATTTGAACATAGAACATAGAACGATACAGCGCAGTACAGGCCCTTCGGCCCATGATGTTGCACTGACATGGGAAGTCAAAAAACAAAAGCCATCTAACCTACACTATGCCATTATCATCCATATGCTTATCCAATAAACTTTTAAATGCCCTCAATGTTGGCGAGTTCACTACTGTTGCAGGTAGGGCATTCCACAGCCTCACCACTCTTTGCGTAAAGAACCTACCTCTGACCTCTGTCCTATATCTATTACCCCTCAGTTTAAGGCTATGTCCCCTCATGCTAGCCATTTCCATCCACGGGAGAAGGCTCTCACTGTCCACCCTATCTAACCACCTGATCATTTTGTATGCCTCTATTAAGTCTCCTCTTAACCTTCTTCTCTCTAACGAAAACAACCTCAAGTCCATCAGCCTTTCCTCGTAAGATTTTCCCTCCATACCAGGCAACATCCTGGTAAATCTCCTCTGCACCCGCTCCAAAGCTTCCACGTCCTTCCTATAATGAGGTAACCAGAACTATACGCAATACTCCAAATGCGGCCGTACCAGAGTTTTGTACAGCTGCAACATGACCTCCTGACTCCGGAACTCAATCCCTCTACCAATAAAGGCCAACACTACATAGGCCTTCTTCACAACCCTATCAACCTGGGTGGCAACTTTCAGGGATCTATGTACATGGACACCGAGATCCCTCTGCTCATCCACACTTCCAAGAATTTTACCATTAGCCAAATATTCCGCATTCCTGTTATTCCTTCCAAAGTGAATCACCTCACACTTCTCTACATTAAACTCCATTTGCCACCTCTCAGCCCAGCTCTGCAGCTTATCTATGTCCCTCTGTAACCTGCAATATCCTTCCGCACTGTCGACAACACCACCGACTTTAGTGTCGTCTGCAAATTTAATCACCCACCCTTTTGCGCCCTCCTCTAGGTCATTTATAAAAATGACAAACAGCAACGGCCCCAGAACAGATCCTTGTAGTACGCCACTTGTAACTGAACTCCATTCTGAACATTTCCCATCAACCACCACCCTCTGTCTTCTTTCAGCTAGCCAATTTCTGATCCACATCTCTAAATCACCCTCAATCCCCAGCCTCCGTATTTTCTGCAATAGCCTACCGTGGGGAACCTTATCAAATGCTTTACTGAAATCCATATACACCACATCAACTGCTCTACCCTCGTCTACCTGTTCAGTCACCTTCTCAAAGAACTCGATAAGGTTTGTGAGGCATGACCTACCCTTCACAAAGCCATGCTGACTATCCCTAATCATATTATTCCTATCTAGCTGATTATAAACCTTGTCTCTTATAATCCCTCCAAGACTTTACCCACAACAGACGTGAGGCTCACCGGTCTATAGTTGCCGGGGTTGTCTCTGCTCCCCTTTTTGAACAAAGGGACCACATTTGCTATCCTCCAGTCCTCTGGCACTATTCCTGTAGCCAATGATGACATAAAAATCAAAGCCAAAGGCTCAGCAATCTCTTCCCTGGCTTCCCAGAGAATCCTAGGATAAATCCCATCAGGCCCCGGGGACTTATCTATTTTCAGCCTGTCCAGAATTGCCAACACCTCTTCCCTACGTACCTCAATGCCATCTATTCTAATAGCCTGGGTCTCAGCATTCTCCTCCACAACATTCTCTTTTTCCTGAGTGAATACTGACAAAAAATATTCATTTAGTATCTCGCCTATCTCTTTAGACTCCACACACAACTTCCCATCCCTGTCCTTGACTGACCCTACTCTTACCCTAGTCATTCCTTTATTCCTGACATACCTATAGAAAGCTTTTGGGTTTTCCTTGATCCTACCTGCCAAATACTTCTCATGTCCCCTCCTTGCTCATCTTAGCTCTCTCTTTAGATTCTTCCTCGCTACCTTGTAACTATCAAGCGCCCCAACTGAAACTTCACACCTCATCTTCACATAGGCCTCCTTCTTCCTCTTAACAAGAGATTCCACTTCTTTGGTAAACGACGGTTCCCTCGCTCGACGCCTTCCTCCCAGCCTGACCGGTACGTACTTATCAAGAACACGCAGTAGCTGTTCCTTGAACAAGCTCCACATATCCAGTGTGCCCAACACTTGCAGCCTACTTCTCCAACCTACCCCTCCCAAGTCATGTCTAATGGCATCATAATTGCCTCTTGAGAAGATTTGTGAAAATGGTAAACAGTGAAATGGTGTAATGTCCTTTGGGGAAGGAAATTTGTTATTCTTACCCGGTCTGGCCTACATGTGACTCCAGGCCCACAGCAATGCGGTTGACTCTTAAATGTCCTCAGAGATGGACAATGCATTCTGGCACAGCCAGTGACTCCCACATCCCATGAACGAATAAAACAAAACCCAGCCAGGGAAATTGCAGGGCAGTGTACAGATTTGCACTGGTCTTGGGAATTGATCATGTTTGAATTAAATTTCACTGGGAGGAGAATGGAAGACCCTGGCGGGGATTCACCGAGCCCGCGCCGGCTTGGAGAATCGGCGTTCACGCCGAGACGGCCCGTGATGCTGGGACGCGATACTCCCAACTGGCCAAAACCGCGCGAGCGTGGCAGGCGCCTTGCAGCCCGGAGAATCGCCAGAGGTGGCCCGACCTGCGATTCTCCAGGCCCCCAGCGATACTGTGCCCCGGATGGGCCGAAGTCCCGCAGGGTGATATCTGGCTCTAACAAGGTTTGAAAAAGCATCAACCAGGTGTGCTGGCTGATGCTGCGGCCGGAGGAGGTGGGGGTCGGCGTGGGGGAAATTCGACTCCGGGACGGCCAGACGGCTCGGCTGTGGCTGCGGGGGGTTTGGGTGGAGGCCCCCCAGGGTTGGGGGCTGGGGTGGCGCTGGAGGGGGTGGGGGAGACAACCGCGGTGGCCGGGCACAGCCTGCCATGACAGGGCGGAGCCAACGCCACGGACGCAATGATGGTTGCCAT
The DNA here is from genome assembly GCF_047496885.1 of Scyliorhinus torazame. NCBI lineage: Eukaryota > Metazoa > Chordata > Chondrichthyes > Carcharhiniformes > Scyliorhinidae > Scyliorhinus > Scyliorhinus torazame. Next base: position 11,963,190 of record NC_092709.1, read on the forward strand.
ACAGATGGGCACCCACCCCAGTCGCTGGCTCAGCCCAGGCGTGCCAGCCGTCCGGATGTGTGCAGACCCCCCATGGCCCCCCTCCCCATCTGGCGGCATCCACTGGTGGGTACATCCAGGGCCGCACCCACGGCAGTCCCCAGTGAGGACTGTGCCATCAGACGGTGGCCCTGGCAGGAGAGACGGGCGACAGGTGTCACGGCTCTGGTGGAGCCGGCAGAGGTGGGGGCACATGCTGGCAACCGGGCCATGGCACCTGGTTGTGGAGGGGTGTGTGCCCAATGCTGAAACTTTGTCTACCTCCACCCCCTGCAGATCAGAATGTTTGGGCACCTTGTTGGCTGCGGTGGCGGGGGCCGCTGCCCTGTATGAAGCCCTGTGGGAGCTGGAGCAGGGGGGGGTCACAGAGAGGCGGCGGAGGCTGCAGGAGAGGAGCGGGCTGCAGGCGGCAGGTGGCAGCCGTTCAGGCTGGAGGGCCACCCGCCCGACAGGCGCAGGAGGAGGACCACGACGAGGGGGAGCCACAGGAGGAGGATACCGAGGAGAGGGGGGAGGGGAAGGCGGTGCCAAGGCCACGGGGGCGACTGATGAGGCCTCGTGTCTATCGGCGCCGCATGTCCTTCCAGGACCTCAGAGACAGGGCATGCAGGAGGAGACTCCGGATGAGCCGGGAAACCGTCGCCCAAATTTGCCAACTGATGGCACACCTGGCACCGCATGGGACTGGGGGAGGACACCCTCTCCCAATGGCTGTCAAGGTGAAGGTCGCCCTGAACTTCTACGCGACGGGATCGTTCCAGTCGCCGAGTGGGGACCTCTCCGGCATGTCCCAGGCATCGGTGCACAGGTGCATCCGTGCAGTGACTGACGCCCTGTATGACATCGCGGACCAGTACATTCAGTTCCCTGTGGACGCTCCCACCAGGATGCCCGGGCAGCGGGCTTCGCTGCTGTGGCCAGGATACCCATGGTACAGGGGGCGATCGATTGGGTGCACGTCGCAGCGCGGCCACCAGCGGAGAACAGGGACGTGTTCATGAACAGGAAGGTCCGACTCCATAAACGCGCAGGTGGTCTGTGACCACCAGATGAAGATCCTGCACGTCTGCACCCGGTACCCGGGCAGTGTACATGACACGTTCATATTGCCCCAATCGTTCATCCCCGCCATGTTCGAGGGACACCCCCCCCCCCAGCTGAGGGGCTGGTTGCTGGGCGACAGGGGTTACCCGTTGCGGTCGTGGCTGATGACGCCGCCACAGACCGACGCGGAGCACCGCTACAATAATGCCCATTGTGCGACCAGGGGTGTGGTCGACAGGTGCTTTGGGCTGCTGAAGATGCACTTCATGTGCCCGGACTGCTCTGGAGGGGCCCTCCAGTACCTGTCGGAGAGGGTCGGCCGCATCGTTGTGGTCTGCTGTGTCCTGCACAATATAGCCACGCAGAGTGGCAATGTGCTGGAGGCAGAGGAGGAGGAGGGGGAGGGGAGGAGGAGGAGGGGTAGGATCACGGTGAAGGGCACGCCTCTCCAGATGAGGGGGATGGGAGTGTGGCGGGGGGTGGGGCAGTGTACAGGACAAGGGGGCTGGACAGGGACGGGAGGCTGCACGACAGGCTGGGCCAGCGAGCACGGGAGGAGTTGATAGCCGCACGTTTCACTGACTAGAGTGGGGGGGGGATTGCTGGGCATGGGCACGGACGGCACCACCTCACCACCCACCAGATGCTCGAGGGACGGTAGGGAGGGAGTCCGAGGTGCCGCGGTGCTCCGGGACCCCCCCCTGCAGGGGGACCCGGAACGGGCCGCATCGCCTCCTCCTCCCTCGGGGTGCCCGATGGGCTTCTCCATGGGACAGGGGTGCGAGCGGATCCAACATCCGAAGGACCCCCATCACCTGGCACTGCCAGTCCTGGAGGCCCGCACTGGTATCGACCAGGGTCCGCAAGTTTGCAGCCATGGAGTTTAGGGAGTTGGCCATCCCTGTCTGTGCCCGTGCGATGCCGGCCAGCACCTGGGCAACAGCGCCGCTGCTCTGAGCAATGGCCTGCTGAGACTGGGCCATGACATGCTGAGACCGGGCCGCGTCGTTGAGCGCCTCTGCGGTATGCAGCTGGCTCTGGCTCATGGCTGCCTGTAAGAGGGAAGTCCTGTCCTGGGCCGCAGAAGCCACAAGCACAGAAAGTCCCAGGTCTTGCATACTCCGACCCATGTCCGACACCGTCGCCCCCATTGCCTCCACTGCGGACGACACCCGTGTGGTGTTGGCCTGGGTGGCAGTCATGACCGGCACTATTCCCTGCTCCTACAGGCAGATGCACTCCTCCACGTGCGTCTGTCGTGCTGGACCTGCCGTCATCCCCATCTCACGTCCCTGGGTCTCTGACTGCATCAGATCACTGGGTGGGTGTGGAAACCACTGGGCGGCAGCTTGTTGCTGGGGCCGGGCTGCCCTCCGACCGTCCGGCCCCTCGGCTGCTCCTACCTCCACCTGTTGTACCAGAGCGGCTGTGTGTGAGCACCAGTCAGTGTCCCAGAAGCCTCATCGCTAAAGAGCCGAACCGAGGTGAGTGTCTCTGCAATGGTGGAGGGTGTCGGTGACAGCTGTGACGGAAAGTCCTCATCGGTAGCAAAATCAGGGATCCCCTGGGTTGTTGCCTCATGTCTGTCCGTCTCCTTCATGTTGGTCCCCTGGGTCATGGCTCGAGTGGGCCGGAGGGCTGTTATGGCCGCTGCCCTCCCCCTTGCTGGAGCCCTGGGGGCCGGGGACTGGGTCCGTGTGATGGGCCAGGTCGATCTCCGGGTGGTCCTGCAAGACACAATACACCATGAAATGAATGAAAATGAAAACCGCTTATTGTCACAAGTAGGCTTCAAATGAAGTTACTGTGAAAAGCCCCTAGTCGCCACATTCCGGCGCCTGTCCGGGGAGGCTGGTACGGGCAATGAACCGTGCTGCTGGCCTGCCTTGGTCTGCTTTCAAAGCCAGCGATTTAGCCCAGTGTGCTAAACCATGCATGGTTAGACAGGCGAACGGAGTGGGGTGAGGGGTGTAGCCATCTGGGATGGCCACTTCCAGAATACAAAATGGGTGCTCGCAATGAATGTAGGGGACTATGGACAATGTTAGGAAAGCGAGCAGGCACAGAATCTGTATGTGTATTGGAAAGGCAGCTCCCAGACGGGACTGAAACTGTAGGTCAATTAACATATTGATGGCCCATCTCTGGTAACAAAGGAAAGACCCTCAAGCAACCGATCTAACTCCAGACGTCCCGGCGCCAGTTCCCAAGCCGAAAGCACAAACAAAGCAAGGCCAACGGCCACCTAAGACACGCCCAGCCATCAGGGCACCCACCCCTTTATTGGTCAAGATCAATACCAGTGATCAAAATGCGGCCCAATTAATTGGGGCCAAGTTTAAAGCGCGCGAAGCCCCTCTGGGTTTAAGAAGAAGGCCCCGAGAGAGAATTGCTCTCTTGGACTTGGCTCTCAAAGCGGAGAGACCCGTCCACCAGCTGCACCAGAAGCAAGTAAGTCCAAGGTCAACGCACGCTACCAGGCGGACGACCTTAGCTGTTCTCCTGTATATCTTCGAACCCAACAGCCTCAGATCCGAACAACGGCCATTGTTCCTCTGACAGAGTGTGCGCCCAAAGCTAAGTATAGGCTTTAGCGTTAGAGATAGTTTAGTTTGTAGTTCTTTGTGCATGAGTAGATATTACTGTGTGTGTAAATAAATAAGCATTGACTTTGAACTAACTAACTGGTGTACCGGCTCTATGATCAGTATTCGGGTTTGAACCTTGTGGCGGTATCGAGAGATACCTGGCGACTCTAAACCAAACATAATTAGGATTAAGGAAGGCAACCATTTTGTCCGCCATATTCATTACCAGAGAAACAGAGCAAGGGGTGAGGTTCAGGGTGAGGGGTGAGGTGAGGGGTGGGGGGTGAGGTGAGGGGTGAGGAGCAGGGCCAGGCAGGGGGGTCTCACTTGGTGGCACCCCCCCCGATCACGGCATGGCCAACCTCCCGCTCCTCAGGTCCGCCAGCTACTACCAGTGCCCCCTGTTCGTGCACGGTGAGGGGGTGCGATTCCGGTTTTGTCCCGCTCTCGCCGGTTATGGGCGCTCTTCTCCTGTGGGGGGGGGGGCACACAAATATCAGCATTGTTAGGACGTCCGACGCATGCAGCCTGGCAGTTGAGTGTATGGTGCACAGGGCACCTGGGCCATGTGGCTGGCATGGTTGGGAGCAGCCATGTAGGTCACGGCTGGGGTTGTAGTGTCCCTCTGGGGAGAGGGGGTGGTGTCACATGTCTGGGGGTAGGGGTCTTGATGCCACCCTGGCTTCTTACGACACTGCTCTCCTGTCCTGGGTGTCACCCCGACAGCACTGACAGCCAGGCCCGCGTCCCTCCATATATTCCGGGCGATGTTGGCTGCAACCCTGTAGTCCGGGGTACATGACCCCCCCTCCTCTCCTCGACGGCGTCCAGGAGCGTTTCTATACCGCGGTCCATGGCCCGGGGCGCTGCTCGGCGGCAGGCATCTTCATTCGTCGGTTGAGTGTGGGGGCCGCAGTGCCGCGCCTCTGATGCCGGCCTGGGGCCGCACCCCCGCACTTCCCGTCACGTCCTTGCCGGCCACTTGTGACCCGCAGAATCGCTGCGCTTTCGGGCCCGTTGACACCGGCCTGAAACACTCCAATGTTTACGCCAGCGTCAACACTTAGCTGCGTTTCTGGAGAATCCCGGCCCCTTTCCCTGAAAATACTGCTTGTTGTATATTTTATGGGCGCAATTCCCCCAAATGAGGAGCAGGTCCTCGAGCGAGCGCATGTAGCTACGTGCTTGTCGACACTCGCAGTGCTGAGAGACACATGGCCATTCAAATCAACTTGCGTTGAATAAGGGACCTGAATGGGTAACGCACATAACCCCGTTTTGTACAGCGGGGAGCTCCACTCGCTGGAACTCCCCAGTGTAGCGAGGCCCCCGAAACAATCCCCGACCTTCCCTCCCCCCAGCCTGAACGTACCCCCCCCCCCCCCCCCCCCCCCCCCAACACCCACACCGAGCAACACCGGCCCGATGTCATGTGCAAAGAATGCCAGCTTGGCACCTTGGCAGCACCAATCTGGCATCCAGGTGGCAGTGACAGGGTACCCAGGTGCCACCAGCAGTGCCAGAATACCACCCTGCCCAAAGAGCATGCAGCTAGGGGCCACTGATCCCCTGAGAGGCCCCCACATGTGTCGTTCTATCTGGTCCCCGTTGGTGGGGACCAACACTGAATAGCCCTCGCCCAAGGTCTCTGAGGCAAAGGGATTGAATCCCAAGGGAATGCCTCGGGAATCTGCACATTAGGGTGAGGATTCCTGCCTAACTCTAATATGCAGATTTGCCAAAAAGTGTTCCCGCCCATTGCGGGCTGGATTCACATCGCAACGTCTCACGAGATTGCATTGGATCTCGCGAGGCGCAGCGAGTGGAGTAAATCCCAGGGGTGCGGTGAGCTGCTTTTCAGCCGCAGTGTGACCGATGCATCGTGCCCTATACTTCGGATCCATAAAGAGGTGACATTAGATTCGATGTTTGTAACGGGTTTTATTCACAATGCTTTAAAATGTCTACTCCATGCTTCCAGCTCCGGCTTCCAGCTCTTTCTGCAGTTTGTCTACTTTTCTCTGAGTCCACACCCAGGCTTAACCAATCAAGCACAGTGAGCATAGACTCATGTAATCAAACATCGGGCTGATCTGTTCCCTGTAAGAACACTATTCACGACGCCCTATGCTGCTCTTGCTCATGTATTTGCTTTGTTTGGCCCCTTGTTGCACACTGTAACCAATCACTGTTTGTCGATGCACCATTTGTCAATGTTCTCTGTCAGTTATTCTTTTTGTGTCTACGATGTACGTACGGTGTACGTTCCCTCGGCCGCAGAAAACTACTTTCGCTGTACTTCGATACATGTGACAATCAATCAATCAATCAATAAATCAATTGAGCCATTGAACACCACACTTACTTCTGCAAAACAAAATGGAAATGGATGGTTTCCACCACAGATGCCTGATTTTCCCAGCTCGATTTCCCCCTATGAGTTTCTTTCCGATGATTACTTAACAACAAAGGATAATAAAGTATTTGTATAGAAGGAACTTGTGTGCATTTTTTTATCTTATCCCACCCCCTTGCCCCACCTCCATAGAAGGATGCTGGGAAAGTCTATTTAGCTTTGTGCAACCAGGGTGGATAAGGGGGCGAGCGGACCAGCAGGGCTGCATCCTCTGAGATGCAGATCAATAATGAGATTATGGGGCGTCATTCTCCGACCCCCCAGAGGGTCGGAGAATGGCCGTTGGCCGCCGTGAATCCCGCCCCCGCCGGTTGCCGAAGTCTCCGAAGGGAGAAAAGTCGGCGGGGCGTTAATGTCGCCGCTGCCGCGGTGAATGTCACGGGTCTGCGCAAGGCAGCCGATTTTCGGCCTGCCGATATTCTCCCTTCCGGATGGGCCGAAGTCCCGTCGACGTGATGACCGTTCACGTCGACGTAAATTAAACCTCCTTTTGATCGGCGTGACCCGGTGCTCCAGGTTCGCGCCGACCAGCGTGGAGGTGAGTGACGGCCTGGGGGGTTGGCTCTGGGCAGGCGATGGCGTGGCCGCAGTCTGAATGCGTGAGGAGAGGTGTGTCTCGGCTTGTGTGTGTGTGTGTGCGGCGGGGGGGGGGGGGGTGGTTAGAATAGGCTGGGCTCCGGGGGAGTGCCGGGAGGGGGTCCGTGCCGGAGTGGAGGTTGGGGGGAGGGTCCGTGCCGGGGACGGGGATGGGGGGGTCCGTGCCGGGGTGGAGGTTGGGGGGGGGGTCCGTGCCGGGGAGGGGGATGGGGGTGTCCGTGCCGGGGTGGAGGTTGGGGGGGGGGGTCCGTGCCGGGGAGGGGGATGGGCGGGTCCATGCCGGGGTGGAGGTTGGGTGGGGGGGGTCCGTGCCGGGATGGAGGTTGGGGGGGGGGTCCATGCCGGGGAAGGGGATGGGGGGGTCCGTGCCGGGGTGGAGGTTGGGGGGGGGGGGTCCGTGCCCGGGTGGAGGTTGGGGGGGGGGTCCGTGCCGGGGAGGGGGATGGGGGTGTCCGTGCCGGGGTGGAGGTTGGGGGGGGGGTGTCCGTGCCGGGGTGGAGGTTGGGGGGGGGGGTCCGTGCCGGGGAGGGGGATGGGGGGGTCCGTGCCGGGGTGGTGGTTGGGGGGGGGGGGTCCGTGCCGGGGTGGAGGTTGGGGGGGGGTCCGTGCCGGGGAGGGGGATGGGGGGGTCCGTGCCAGGGTGGAGGTTGGGGGGGGGGGTCCGTGCCGGGGGGTGGAGGTTGGGGGGGGGGGTCCGTGCCCGGGGGGGGGTCCCTGCTGGGGAGGGGGATGGGAGGGCAAGTGAGTTGGTCCACCTGGCCAGCTGCCAGCCTCCAACAGTTGGACCCATGCGGTCCATGCCACCTGGCTGGGGGGAGGAGGGGATATGGGCAATGATGACATGTCGTCGTTCCCCTCCCCCCACCAGGCCGTCATGTTTTCAGATCATCCAGCGATGTTGGCCGCCGTGGCGGCAGCCGCTCATGTCTATGTTGCCCTGGATGAGGAGGAGGAGGAGGAGGAGCGTGCCAGAGAGGCGGCGCAGGCTGCTGCAGAGGGGCAGGCGGCAGCCGCCCAGGCTGGAGGGACACCCGACCGACAGGACGAGGAGGGGGAGGAGGACGTCGCGGCCCCACGGCAACGGAGGCACCCGAGGGCGCCCCGTGTGTACCGGCCCAGGCAGTCATACCAGGACCTCACGGACCGGGAATGCAGGAGGAGACTCCGGATGAGCCGGGAAACCGTGGCACACATCTGCCACCTGCTGGCACACCTGTCACCGCGTGGCACTGGCAGGGTACACCCTCTCCCCGTGTCCGTCAAGGTTACGGTGGCCCTGAACTTTTATGCAACGGGGCCATTCCAGGCACCGAGTGGGGACCTGTCCGGCATATCGCAGACATCGGTGCACCGGTGCATCTGGGCAGTGACAGATGCCCTTTATGCCATGGCGCACCGCTACATCCGCTTCCCTGTGGACCGGGCCAGCCAAGATGCCCGGGCCGTGGGCTTCTCTGCCGTGGCCGGGTTCCCCATGGTCCAGGGCGCGATCGATGGGATGCACGTCGCCGTGCGGCCACCTGCAGATAACAGGGCCGTGTTCACTAATAGGAAGGGGACCTATTCGATGAACGTACTGGTTGTCTGCGACCACCGCATGATGATCCTGCACGTCTGCGCCCGTCACCCAGGCAGTGTACACGACTCATTCGTGTTGTCGCGGTCATCCATCCCCGGCATGTACGAGGGACGCCATCCCCGGCTGAGGGGCTGGTTGCTGGGCGACAGGGGCTACCCATTGCGATCGTGGCTGATGACGCCTATACGGAGGCCACGCAATGAGGCGGAGAACCGCTACAATGATGCCCATGTAGCGACAAGGGGAGTGATAGAGAGGTGCTTTGGCGTGCTGAAGATGCGTTTCAGGTGCCTGGACCTCTCTGGGGGCGCCCTCCAGTATCGGTCAGATAGGGTCGGCCGCATCATTGTGGTGTGCTGCGTCCTGCACAACATAGCCCAGCAGAGGGGCGATGTGCCGCAGGCAGAGGAGGGCGGAGTGGAGGAGCAGCAGGAAGAGGCGCAGTCCTCCCCAGATGAGGGGGATAGGGGTAATGGTCAGGGCAGACGGGCTAGATACAGGCGGGTGGCTGTCCACCGCTACCGTCTGGCCCAGCGGGCACGGGACAGACTGATAGCCGCCTGCTTCACTGACTAGATGGGCGTGGGAATCGGGTAGTATGGCCACAGACCGCACACCATGGCAACAGCCGACCACCCACACCCCCCACCCATCCACCCACCCAGCACCCTCACCCCCCTCCCCAACCCCACACACCCCACCCGCATGCACACCACCCCCCCCCCCCATTGCCGGTCCACCTGCGGCAAAACGGGTCGGGCTCACACAGTTGCGGATGGACGCGTGTCTATTGCAGGCCATGGAGGATGATGACAACCCGCCCTGCGGTGAGCTCCTGGCTCCACATCGTTGGACTAGGTCTGACCTATGGCCACAGTACCACCATCCACCCGGACCATCCCTGCATGCGGCTGTGACACTGCAGCGCATGGTCCCGTCCTCTGCCCGGGGGGATGTTGATGGCGGCCCAGGGGAAAGGGGGCAGACTCACCTGGGGCTGAAGTAAGACCACCCCTCACACACACACTTGCGCTCAACGTACATGACACCCCCGCACACTTTGGACAGAGCACAAAGGCAGCTTCTGTCGGTGTAACATTGACTTTAATAACCAAAGGAGTTCATGCACGTGCCCTAGCCCCTAAAACGCATCTGTGCCCTGCAACCGTGCCAACTTACTCAGTGTCTAATTGTTTGGCCTTACGGGCCCTTTGACTACGTCTACGTGGTTCCCCAGACGGTACAGCAGAACTGCAGGTGGACTCCTGTGATTCCTGCCCTCTGACACTGGATCCCTTTGGCGGCCGTTTCCTGGGGCGTCCTGGCCTAGATGGGCCAGGCTGCGGCCCGGGCGACTGGGATGGCGAGCTGCCAGCCTGTCCTGCCCGTTGCCCACCCGATGCACCTGGGACGGAAGGGGGGGTGTCCGAGGTGTCGCGGTGTACCGGGACCTCCCCTACAGAGGGAGCCGGGACGGACCACACCACCTCCTCCTCCCTCGGGGTGCCCGATAGCCCCCAGGCCTCTACATGGGTGGGGGATGCGAACGGACTGGCCATCCGACGCCCCCCCGACATCTGGCGCTGCCCGTCCTGGAGGCCCGTGCTGGTATCGACAGGGGTCTGCAGGTTTGCAGCCATGGAGCCCAGGGGGTTGGCAAACCCTGTCTGTGACAGTGCGACGCCGGCTCGCACATGGCCACTGGCGCCGATGCCCTCAGCGATGGCCTGCAGAGACTGGGCCATGGCCTGCTGAGACTGGGCCATGGCCTGCAGAGACTGGGCCATGGCCTGCTGAGACTGTGCTATGGCGTTGAGCGCCTCTGCCATCTGGCGCTGGCACTGGCTCATGGCCTCCTGTGAGAGGGCAGCCATTTCCTGGGCCACAGACGCCGCCTGCATGGAAAGCTCCAGGCCTCGCAAACCGTTCCCCATGTCTGACACCGTTGCACCCATTGCCTCCACCGCGGACGCCACCCGTGCGGTGTCGGCCTGGGTGGCACGCATGACCGGCACCACTCCCAGCTCCTGGACGCGGGTGGACTCCTCCACCTGCGACCGCAGCCGCCGCAAGCCGCCCGTCACCCTTTTCACTCGTCTCCGGGTCGGTGGTTGCATCAGATCTATGTGTGGGTGTGGTAACTGCAGGAACCCGGGATCCATCTGGGCGGCAGATGTTCGCTTGGGCTGGGCTGCCCTCCGACCGCCCGGCCCCTCTGCTGCTCCTACCTCCACCTGCTGTACCGGGATGGCTGTGTTGTGCGCACCAGTGAGTGTACCAGACGCCTCATCACTAAAGTGCCCAACCGAGGTGAGTGTTTCTGCGATTGTGGATGGTGTTGGTGACAGCAGTGGTGTTGTGTCGTGCTCTTCGTCCCACTCAGAGTCCATGGCACTTTGGGGTGGGGGTTAGTCTCCACCCATCCACTCTGAGTCACTGTCCGGTATTTCGTCTTCCTGGGTAGTGCTGTCCCGGGTACTGCTGTCCCGGGTAGTGGTGTCCCGGGTAGTGGTGTCCTGGGTAGTGGTGTCCTGGGTAGTGGTGTCCTGGGTAGTGGTGTCCTGGCTCGGATGTGACGGGGGCCTGTGGCTGCCCCCCTCATCGCTGGGTGGTCGCTCCTGCACATGACGGGGGTGTCGTCTCCCTGTTGCTCCAGGTCTCTCCGTCTCCCGTGGTGTGCGAGGGGCATCCTGCGGGCGTCGCATGCTGGAGGGTCCGGGTCTCTCCGTCTCCCGTGGTGTGCGAGGGGCATCCTGCGGGCGTCGCATGCTGGAGGGTGCGGGTGTCTCCGTCTCCCGTGGTCTCCGAGGGGCATCCTGCGGGCGTCGCATGCCGGAGGGTCCGGGTCTCTCCGTCTCCCGTGGCCTCCGAGGGGCATCCTGCGGGCGGTCTGCATCTGCGGGGATGGGTGCCTGGACGTTTGGTCCTGCGATACACAATGAAGCATGCATGGTTAGACATCAGGCAGTGATCAGGTGATACGGGGGAGGGGTATATAGGGGAGGGGTGAATTGGGGACTGGCTGTCGGTGGCTCACTTGCTACTATGCCCCCGACCTCTGCATCAGCAACCTCCCGGTCCTCAGGTCCACCAGCCAGTTCCAGGGCCCTTTCCTGGTGTTCGGTCAGTGGCCTCTCATCAGCGGGGCCTCCTCCAGTCCTCACATGCTCCCTATTGTTGTGTGCGCGCTTCTCCTGTGGGGGGGGGGGGTGGCAGGGGTAAAAGGCAACACTGTTAGGCAGGTATATGAATGCACGCCAAAGGTTGCGCGTGCATTGCAGAGGTTAAGGTTAGGGCTGGATTCACTTGGGGATATGGGGGAGGGGGGGATATGGGGGATATGGGGAGGGGGGGATGTGGGGGAGGGGGGATATGGGGGAGGGGGGATATGGGGGAGGGGGGATATGGGGGAGGGGGGATATGGGGGAGGGGGGATATGGGGGAGGGGGGATATGGGGGAGGGGGATATGGGGGAGGGGGGATATGGGGAGGGGGGATATGGGGGAGGGGGATATGGGGGAGGGGGGATATGGAGGAGGGGGGATATGGGGAGGGGGGATATGGGGGAGGGGGGATATGGGGGAGGGGGGATATGGGGGAGGGGGTATATGGGGAGGGGGGATATGGGGGGGATATGGGGGAGGATATGGGGGAGGGGGGATATGGGGGAGGGGGATATGGGGGAGGGGGGATATGGGGGAGGGGGGATATGGGGGAGGGGGGATATGGGGGAGGGGGGATATGGGGGAGGGGGGGATATGGGGGAGGGGGGGATATGGGGAGGCTCACCCTGCCTGCTCTGACGAGGTCGTTCACCTTCTTGTGGCACTGGGTGCCTGTCCGTGGTGTCAGGGCCACAGCGGTGACAGCCTCTGCCACCTCCCTCCACAGACGCCGGCTGTGGCGTGGGGCAACTCTGCGGCCGTGCCCGGGATACAGGACGTCCCTCCTCTGCTCCACTGCGTCCAGGAGCGCCTCCACATCGCGTGACTCGAACCTCGGGGCTGAGCGGCGGCCGACCATCCAGTCGGGTGTTGCGGTCGGGTGTTCCGGTCGGGTGGGGGGGAGCAGCGCGGCCTTATGAGCCGTCACGCCGTGCGGCGCGTATGACGTTGCGCCGATCGGCGGACTTTCCGCCGATAAAGGAGAATTTCGCCCATGATGTGTGGCAAAACAGGCCAGCAAGCTGAATGCCCTGCTGTTCCAATATTCCCATTCCTGTGTAGTGTTAGGACGCGATCCTGATGCACTCTAGGATGTTAGCTAAACCTCCGCTCTTGAAATGAAATGAAAATCGCTTATTGTCATAAGAAGGCTTCAAATGAAGTTACTGTGAAAAGCCCCTAGTCGCCACATTCCGGCGCCTGTTCGGGGAAGTTGTTCCGGGAATCGAACCGTGCTGCTGGCCTGCCTTGGTCTGCTTCCAAATCCAGCAATTTAGCCCTGTGCTAAACGCGTTACAAGTTGAGCGAATGTCAGCAGTTAACAGGAGGACCATTATTTACAAACAAACCCCAGTCTGCCAACACCAATACTCCACTGTGCTCACCTCCAGGCAGACTGTGAACATGGAAGCCAATTCGAGGATACTGCTGCTGAGCAAGGTGTACAATGCTCATCGAGAAAGTAACCTGTGTTGCCCAATTTGCAAGACTCGCATTTCATTCCTTATCTTCATTGCGAGGTGGCGCATTCCATTTACAGGGGCCCTGGTGACAAATTGTTCATACCTGAAGGTGTGTGGAATGCAAAGAAATCAATCAATATTTTCGAAACCGGATCAGCACTCTCATTTTAAACATTCCAGTCCTGGAAAAAGACTTTGTAACGCGTATTCTCCCTATGCTCACTGACCCCCGACACTGGTTTCAGGTACAGCAATGCTTTGATTTTAAAATTCTCATCTTGAATCGCAGAATGGACAAGTATGAGATCAAGCCCAATCTTTGTGCTAGAAGGCATCATCGCTCACAACAATGATAACTAATGTTTGCAGAGTGTCTTTAATGGGGTAAAACTTTACACAATAAACAAGAGCAAATCAGGCAAAAACTATCGCCACGCCATATTAAAGAGGGATTAGGGCCCGCGATCAAAATTTGGTCAGAGAGCTGGGCTTCAACGAGGGTCTTAAAGCGGGAGAGAGAGGTGGACGAATGGGGATGGTTTAGGGATGGAATGACGGAGCTGAAGGTCGAGGGAGCTGGAGGCATGGCCGGCAAAAGAAATGCGGGAAATTGGCACAGAAGGTCAGGATTCATAGAATCATATAATGTACAGTGCAGAAAGAGGCCATTCGGGCCATTGAGTCTGCACCGGCCCTTGGGAGGAGCAGGGAGGGTGGTGGGGCTGGAGAAGGTTAGAGAGACTGGCAGTGTGAGGGCCGTGGAGAACTGGAGCACCAGGATAAGAATCTAAAGCCCGAGGCATGGCCAGACCAGGAACAACTATAGGTCAGCAAGCACAGGGCTGATGAGTGAATGGGACCTGATGTGAGTTAGGCCCCGGGAAGAAAAATTGAACTGAGGTTTACGGAGGGTGATTACACCTGACAACAAATGAGAAGAGCGGGAACACTTTTTGGTAATGAATGGAAGTTGTCACCTATATACCGTTCCTTATTCTTTTTCCATATGGTTAACAGGTGAGTCATAAATGAACCCAGTGTTAAATAGTCCCATATATTTATTTTTGCTCACAAACTGGGGCCGCCGTGCAGTTTATGTATGAGGTGGATGAAGGGGTTCCAGGAGCCAAAACACATACATAATCGTGCAAGTGCTTGTAGGGCAGTTGTCTCCCTAGAGAGACCCTCTTCATCCTATTTATTAACGCTCTTTCCCTCCACATAGGCTGTATATTTGCGATACCAGAAGTAAAGATTCTCACCAGGCGCCGAGAGTATTAAGAAAAAATAAACCACACCTCGCTCCCAATTTCGCTAATTAGAAAAGCACCTGATATTGCTTTAACACCCGAATGGTGTATGTGTTAATTCATAATAAGGGCAGCATGGTAGCAGAAGTGGATAGCACTGTGGCTTCACAGCTCCAGGGTCCCAGGTTCGATTCCCCGCTGGGTCACTGTCTGTGCGGAGTCTGCACGTTCTCCCCGTGTCTGCGTGGGTTTCCTCCGGGTGCTCCGGTTTCCTCCCACAGTCCAAAGATGTGCAGGTTAGGCGAATTGGCCATGATCAATCGCCCTTAGTGACCAAAAAGGGCACTTTTTCGGGATTATTGGGTTATGGGGATGGGGTGGAAGTGAGGGCTTAGGTGGGTCGGTGCAGACTCGATGGGCCGAATGGCCTCCTTCTGCACTGTATGTTCTATGTTGCAACCTCCTCACCCCCCATCCCCCACCGCCCCACAACCACCTCTTCACCCTCCATCCCCGACCACCATCTCCTTACCCCCATCCCCCACCTCCCCATCACCCGCTTCTCATCCCCACTCCTCCTTCCCCCCACCACCTCCTCAATCCCCATTCCCCCATCCACCCACCACCAACCCACGCCCAGTACCACCACATCGTCACTCCCTTTTCCCCCCCCCCCACCCAACGCACATCCTTTTCCACCGCCCGAGTGGGTTCATGCTCACTATCACGTGAAATAATGAGGCAAATGCAATAGAGGCATCTGAGGAGAAACTGGGTAAACACAAGAGAGAGGGAGGAATAGATAGGACGAGGTGAAGAGGGGTGGGAGAAAGTTCGTATGAAGCTTAAACACCAGCACAATCTGGTTGGGCCAAATGACCTGTTTCTGGACTGCACATTTTGTAAACGCAGCACGGTAGCATTGCGGTTAGCACAATTGCTTCACAGCTCCAGGGTCCCAGGTTCGATTCCGGGTTGGGTCACTGTCGATGTGGAGCCTGCACATCTTCCCTGTGTGTGCGTGGGTTTCCTCCGGGTGCTCCGGTTTCCTCCCACAGTCCAAAGATGTGCAGATTAGGTGGATTGGCCATGATCAATTGCCCTTAGTGTCCAAAATTGCCCTTAGTGTTGGGTGGGGTTACTGGGTTCTGGGGATAGGGTGGAGGTGTTGACCTTGGGTAGGGTGCTCTGTCCAAGAGCCGGTGCAGACTCGATGGGCCGAATGGCCTCCTTCTGCACTGTAAATTCTGTGATAATTCTATCACCTGTAACATTGAGGCTCTCTGCTAACAATATTTTGGAGATTAGTGAGTGTTTGAGCAATCAAAAGCCTTCTTTAAAATTAGCTGTTCTCAGTGTTTGCAAAGTGCAAATGTGGATACCAATGTGAGAATATTAGACACCTAATTGGGGTGAACGAGGACATTCTATTCTGCCTGCAGTTAAATATCTGCCCCGACCAAACCAGACTAATTATTGCATATGAATGAGCAGTGCAACGAAAAGTGGCTGTGATGGAAATAGTCAATGTTCAGCCCATGACCTGCCGTTTGGAAGGGATAGTGAGTGATTGATAGCACTAATTAGGAGCAAGCACTTGTACTCAGCTATCAGCCGAGCCTTAATTACGCTTCTGCTGAACAGCAAGGCAAACAGTAACTTTTTGCCCTGGCAGAAATAAGGTTTCTTAAGAAGCAAACTCGATCGTGTCTCTCCTCAGACTTGCAGTAGACGCCTGTGTGCTTGAGCGAGCAGCCTGAAGACAGACGGAAAAGAGCCATGCACACACCGCAGGTTACCAAAAAGATCATCCAGTCACGATTATTGAGTCAACCGACCTCAGCCATTTACCAGGTTATAAAATGGAAATCATTCTTCTTTTCCCAGGATGCGGAGGTCTCCGACAAGCCCGGTATTTATCGGCTATCCCTGTATAAAAGTCACAGAAATATAGAAAATAGAAGCAGGAGGAGGCTGTCATGTTCCTCTGGTAGGCCGGTGTGAATGACACACAGAAAAATATCTAGTTCTTGACTAGTTAAAATAATTTATTATTAACAAATTTGTGGTAAAGATAACTAGAATAAATATATTACAAACTATTAACACTAACTAAATATTCTAGAGCTGCAAGTATGACTGTCCACTAACACAGCTAACTCCCAACTCCCTCAAGGCACAAAGTCACATGGTAGGTTTACACTGACATACGAAGAAATATTGGATCAACTGGTATCATGTGAGAGTACCTTTAAGAAATGGGTGTTTATAAATGGGTGTGTATATCAATATCTGTAGTGAGAGTACCTTTAAGAAATAGGTGTTTCTTGCTGCAGTGCTGTCAGAGAGGGGTGGCGCTGGGCTGTCCGTCAGCTTTTTACTTTTGTTTTAGGCTGTTTGCTGCAGGGTGTGTTTTAGTTTTGTTTTCAGTGTTGGAGCTGAAGCCAGACAGAGCAGGTGTACTGTTGATCTCTCTGCCATGAAAAGACTATCTCTTGATCATTTGGTGAATTCAGAATTATAACTGTTCTCAGTAGTGAATGTAAACCTAATTTGCTTCTGTTGAAAGGTGTTCTTCTGTCTTCTGGATGTTGTTTGGGAAGTTATTAAGGATTACTTAGTGTTGTATTTTTTGGGGGTTGTATTTGAATTGATGGTTGCTAAGATGTTCACTGTATGTTTTAAAAAGGTTAACTTGAGTTCATAGAATAAAGATTGTTTTGTTTTAAAAAATACTTTTCCATTTCTGCTGTCCCACCCCTGTAGAGTGGGCCGTGTGCTCCCCATACCACAATCTATTAAAAGTTGTGGGTCAGATGAACTCCATGATACACTTTGGGGTTCTCTAAACCCTGGCCCATAACACATTAGGGGCTCGTCCGGGATAAAAGTCTATCTATTGGATTGGCTTAGTGAACTTAAAGACAGTGAGGGGTTAGCATATTGTGGTTGCTTACCAGGTGTGGTATTCTAGTTTAAGTGGGGAGTGTGTTGTGGACAATGGCTCTTTCAAGGCTCTGAAGTTTTTGGGGGTGGAGACGGTCACACGCAGTACCTTACGGACAGAGACTAAAAGCAGACGGTAGACGGTAGGGCAGCACGGTAGCCTTGTGGATAGCACAATTGCTTCACAGCTCCAGGGTCCCAGGTTCAATTCCAGCTTGGGTCACTGTCTGTGCGGAGTCTGCACATCCTCCCCGTGTGTGCGTGGGTTTCCTCCGGGTGCTCCGGTTTCCTCCCACAGTCCAAAGATGTGCAGGTTAGGTGGATTGGCCATGATAAATTGCCCTTAGTGTCCAAAATTGCCCTTAGTGTTGGGTGGGGTTACTGGGTTATGGGGATAGAGTGGCGGTGTTGACCTTGGGTAGGGTGCTCTTTCCAAGAGCCGGTGCAGACTCGATGGGCCGAATGGCCTCCTTCTGCACTGTAAATTCTATGATAATGGAGACTGTTAGATTTGGCAAAAACATGCAGTTAACATTACCTGACAAAATGCGAAAAGATGAGGTAATTATGGTGTTGGCTAAACATTTAAAATTGCCTGAGATACAGTTTGACTCATTGGAAATGGCAAAAATTCAGTTACAAATTAAACAAATGGAACATGAGAAAGAATTAAAGCAGCTTGAATACAAAAGAGATAGGGAGGAAAAAGAAAAAGAAAGGGAGATACAGATCAGGAAAAAGATAAAGAGAGAGAGTTTGAACTTCAGAAAATGGCCATGAAACATGACAGTGAGTTAAAATTGGCAGACATAAAGGGAAACGTACAGTTGGATGATAGTGATGAGGATAGTGAGAAAGAACGTCATAGTTGAAGGCTTGGTGGGGATCTATTCAAATATGTCCAAGCATTGCCAAGGTTTGACGAGAAGGAAGTGGAGGCCTTTTTCATTTCATTTGAGAAGGTAGCTAAACAAATGAAATGGTCACAGGACATGTGGATATTACTGATTCAAACAAAGCTGATAGGAAGGGCTAGTGAAGTGTTTGCATCACTACCGGAGGAGGTATCTAGAACTTATGAGGAGGTGAAAAATCCATCTTAGGTGGATATGAACTAGTGCCTGAAGCCGACAAACAAAGGTTTAGAAATTTAAGGAAAGAATTTGGTCAAACATGCATGGAGTTTGAAAGGCTCAAACAGAGTAATTGGGATAGGTGGATAAGGGCTTTGAAAATAGACCAAACGTATGAAGCTCTCAGAGAAATTATACTTTTGGAGGAGTTTAAAAATTCAATTCTTGATGTAGTGAGAACTCATGTGGAAGAACAGAGGGTTAAAACTGTGAGATTAGCAGCAGAAATGGCAAATGATTATGAATTAGTTCATAAATCAA
The DNA here is from genome assembly GCF_047496885.1 of Scyliorhinus torazame. Lineage (NCBI taxonomy): Eukaryota > Metazoa > Chordata > Chondrichthyes > Carcharhiniformes > Scyliorhinidae > Scyliorhinus > Scyliorhinus torazame. Next base: position 11,981,670 of record NC_092709.1, read on the forward strand.
AGCTTGGTTTCCGACATCAGTTTCAGCCTGTGCGGAATAGAAACTGGGGACATGAGAAATACTCAAGTGGTAAAGGTAAAGGTGATCTGATGGGAGACAATAAGGAGAGTGTACCTCAGATTAAAAAAGAAATCCAGGAGGGTGGAAGAGACATGAAAAGTTTCAAATGTTTCCACTGTAATAAACTAGGCCATGTAAAGTCACAGTGTTGGTGGTTGAAGAAAAGCACTGGGAAGGCTGATGTGGTAAAACAGGATACGACAGTGGGGTTTGTTGAAGTGGTAAAGGAAAGCCCAAGTGAAGCAAAGGAGGTGCGAAAGATTGTACAGCCTGATCAAGAGGTGATTGATGAGAAGGTGCCAGATCTCTTTAAAGAATTTACTTGTGTGGGTAAAGTTTACTCATGTGTATCAGGAGAAGCAGATAAAGAAGTCACAATTTTAAGAGATACGGGAGCTAGTCAATCTTTAATGGTAAGAATTGAGGAGTTATGTAGTTTGGGAAGAATGTTGCCAGAAAAGGTGGTAATATGTGGAATTCAGGGTGAGAAGAATAGCGTTCCATTATATAAGATAAGGTTGGAAAGTCCAGTGAAGGGTGGTGAAGTGGTAATAGGAGTAATAGATAAACTATCTTGTCCAGGAATACAGTTTATTTTGGGTAATGATATAGCTGGATTGCAGGTGGGAGTGATGCCTACAGTGGTTGATAAGCCAGTGGAAAATCAGACAACTGAAGTGTTGAAGGACGAATTTCCTGGGATTTCTCCGGATTGTGTAGTAACAAGGGGCTAGATTCTCCGACCCCCTGCCGGGTCGGAGAATCGCCGGGGTAGGCGTGTATCCCGTCCCCGCCGGTTGCCGAATTCTCCGGCACGGGATCTTCGGCGGGGGCGGGAATCGCACCGCGCCAGTTGGCGGGCCCCCCCCGCGATTCTCCGGCCCGGATAGGCCGAAGTCCCGCCGCTAAAATGCCTGTCCCGCCGGCGTAGATTAAACCACCTACTTTACCGGCGGGACAAGGCGGCGCGAGCAGGCTCCGGGGTCCTGGGGGGGGGGGCGCGGGGCAATCTGGCCCCGGGGGGTGCCCCCATGGTGGCCGGCCCGCGATCGGGGCCCACCGATCCATGGGCGGTCCTGTGCCGTGGGGGCACTCTTTCCCTTCTGCCTTCGCCACGGTCTCCACCATGGCGGAGGCGGAAGAGACTCCCTCCACTACGCATGCGCGGGAATGCCGTCAGCGCCCGCTAACGCTCCCGCGCATGCGCCGCCCGGAGATGTCATTTCCGCGCCAGTTGGCGGGGCACCAAAGGCCTTTTCCGCCAGCTGGCGGGGCGGAAATTCGTCCGGCGCGGGCCTAGCCCCTTAAGGTTGGGGCTCGGCCCCCAAAGGCGCGGAGCATTCCGCACCTTTGGGGCGGCGCGACGCCCGATTGATTTGCGCCATTTTGGGCGCCAGTCGGCGGACATCGTGCCGATGCCGGTGGATTTCGTCCAAGGTCACAAAGTCACAGGTTAAGACAAGAGGAGAAATCAAAGAGTGAAGATGAAGTTGAAGTGCAATTATCAGAAACAATTTTTGATCAGATGGTTGAAAAAGGTGAAGGATGAGGCGGATATTTTTAGTTCAGGAAAATTGGCGGAGTTACAACAGAAAGATGTAGAAATAAAACGGATGTATCAGAAAGCATACACGGAAGAGGAATCTGTATACCAGAGTGCTATTACCGTAAAAGTAATGTCTTGATGAGAAAATGGAGACCTGTACATATACAGGCGGATGAAAAGTGGGCAGAAGTTCATCAAGTAGTATTGCCGGTAGGGTATAGAAAGGAGGTGTTGCAAGTTGCACATGAGGTACCAGTGGGAGGTCATTTGGGAATAAGAAAAACTCAAGCTAAAATCCAAAAAAAATTCATTTGCCTGGACTACATAAAGATGTAATTAAATTTTGTCAATCATGTCACACATGTCAAGTGATGGGGAAACCTCAAGCAGTGATAAAACCAGCGCCCTTAATACCCATTCCAGCATTTGAGGAACCTTTTACAAGGGTCCTAATTGATTGCATAGGACGGCTTCCTAAAACAAAAAGTGGGAATCAATATCTTTTGACGATAATGGGTGTGTCTACTAGGTTTCCAGAGGCCATTCCAGTACGTAATATTACAGCTAAAACGATTGTGGAGGAGTTACTTAAATTCTTTACTAGATATGGACTACCCACAGAAATACAATCGGATCAAGGATCAAATTTTATCTCAAGGTTATTCAAAGAAGTTATGGATAGCTTAGGAATAAAACAATTTAAATCAACTGCGTACCATCAATAATTGAAGGGAGCGTTAGAAAGGTGGCATCAGACATTATCAATGTTGAGGGCTTATTGTCATGATTATCCAGAGGATTGGGATAAAGGAATTCCATCCGTACTGTTTGCAATTAGGGATGCACCTAATGAGTCAACCAAATTTAGTCCTTTTGAACTAATTTTTGGTCATGAGGTAAGAGGACCACTTAAATTGATTCAGGAAAAATTGGTGAGTGAGAAATCAGAAATTACATTTTGTGTCAAATTTTAGGGAACGATTAAATAGAGCAGGTGAATTGGCAAGACAACATTTGAAAGTTGCACAAAATGTGATGAAATGGGTAGCGGACAAGAAATCCAAAGTTCGTAGTTTTGCCAGTGGAGATACAGTTTTAGTGTTGTTACCAGTGGAAGCTAGGTTTTGTGGACGTTATCAGATTGAAAGGAAATTAAGTGAGGTGAATTCTGTGGTAAAAACACCAGATAGAAGGAAGACTCACCGGGTGTGCCATGTTAATATGCTTAAAAGGTACTTTGAAAGGAAAGGATAGAAAACGGAGGTTTTAATGATTTTAACTCAAAGTGACGAACCAAATCCAGATGACTGTGAATTTAACATACCTCAAATTAAATTAGAGAACGAGGATGTTCTTAAAAATTGGGATAAATTGTTCAGTTACCTTCCAGAGGAAAAACAGACTGACCTGAAAGAGTATTGATATCACATGGGCAAGTTTGTAGAGATAAATTGGGATGTACTAAAATGGCTATACATGATGTAGATGTGGGAAATGCTGTTCCAATCAAACAACATCCATGCAGACTTAACCCTTTAAAATTGGCCCAGGTTAACAAAGAGATTGAGAGTATGCTTAAAAATGGAATAATTGAAGTGGGTTGCAGCCAATGGAGCTCACCCATAGTGATGGTACCTAAACCAGACGAGACCCAACGGTTGTGTGTGGACTATAGAAAGGTTAATGCAGCTACAAGAACGGACTCTTATCCTATCCCATGTTTGGAGGATTGCATTGAGAAAGTGGGATAATCAGATTTTATTTCCAAACTGGATTTACTTAAAGGTTACTGGCAGGTACCTTTATCCGAAAGGGCAAAGAAGATTTCAGCTTTTGTGACTCCAGATGGTATATACCAATTCAAAGTTATGCCATTTGGCATGAAAAACGCCCCAGCCACATTTCAACGGTTAACAAACAAAGTCGTTTCAGGATTACCCAATTGTGGGGTATACATCAACGATCTGGTAATTTTCAGCCAAACATGAAAAGAACATTTAAAACATCTGATGGAGTTATTCGATCGACTTCAGGAGGCGGGTTTGGTAGTAAACCTAGCCAAAAGTGAATTTGGAAAAGCCCAGATCACTTTCCTTGGCCACACAATCGGACAGGGTCGAATGGTCACACGGGATTTGAAACCAATAGTTATTGAGGAGTTTCCAATACCCTCAAGACGAAGGGAAATAATGCGATTTCTTGGCATGGCTGGATTTGATCGAACATTTGATCGAACATGTTTTAATGCAAGAAGAATTACGGGTAAGGCAGATGAACTTAGAGCTTGGATTGGTACTTGGAACTATGATGTTGTTGCCATTACAGAGACCTGATTGAGGGAAGGACAGGATTGGCAGCTAAACGTTCCAGGATTTATATGTTTCAGGCAGGTTAGAGGGGGATGTAAAAGGGGTGGTGGAGTTACGCTACTGGTTAGGGAGAATATCACAGCTGTACTACAGGAAGACACCTCAGAGGGCAGCGAGGCTATATTGGTAGAGATCAGGAATAAGACGGGTGCAGTCATAATGTTGGGGGTTTACTACAGGCCTCCCAACAGCCAGTGGGAGATAGAGGAGCAGATAGGTAGGCAGATTTTGGAAACGAGTAAAAACAACAGGGTTGTTGTGATGGGAGACTTCAACTTCCCCAATATTGACTGGGACTCACTTAGTGCTCGGGGCTTAGACGGGGCAGAGTTTGTAAGGAGCATCCAGGAGGGCTTCTTAAAACAATATGTAGATAGTCCAACGAGGGAAAGGGCTGCACTGGGCCTGGTATTGGGGAATGAGCCCAGCCAGGTGGTAGAAGTTTCAGTAGGGGAGCATTTCGGGAACAGTGACCACAACTCAGTAAGTTTTAAAGTGCTGGTGGATAAGTGGTCCTAGGGTGAATGTGCTAAATTGGGGGAAGGCTAATTGTAACAATATTAGGCGGGAACTGAAGAATATAGATTGAGGGCGGATGTTTGAGGGTAAATCAACATATGACATGTGGGAGGCTTTCAAATGTCAGTTGAAAGGAATTCAGGACCGGCATGTTCCGGTGCGGAAGAAGGATAAATATGGCAAATTTCGGGAACCTTGGATAACGAGAGATATTGTAGGCCTCGTTAAAAAGAAAAAGGAGGCATTTGTCAGGGCTAAAAGGCTGGGAACAGACGAAGCCTGTGTGGAATATAAGGGAAGTAGGAAGGAACTTAAGCAAGGAGTCAGGAGGGCTAGAAGGGGTCACGAAAAGTCATTGGCAAATAGGGTTAAGGAAAATCCCAAGGCTTTCTACACGTACATAAAATGCAAGAGGGTAGCCGGGGAAAGGGTTGGTCCACTGAAGGATAGGCAAGGGAATCTATGTGTGGAGCCAGAGGAAATGGGCGAGGTACTAAATGAATACTTTGCATCAGTATTCACCAAAGAGAAGGAATTGGTGGATGTTGAGTCTGGAGAAGGGTGTGTAGATAGCCTGGGTCACATTGAGATCCAAAAAGACGAGGTGTTCGGCGCCTTGAAAAGTATTAAGGTAGATAAGTCCCCAGGGCCTGATGGAATCTACCCCAGAATACTGAAGGAGGCTAGAGAGGAAATTGCTGAGGCCTTGACAGAAATCTTTGGATCATCACTGTCTTCAGGTGATGTCCCGGAGGACTGGAGAATAGCCAATGTTGTTCCTTTGTTTAAGAAGGGTAGCAAGAATAATCCAGGGAACTACAGATCGGTGAGCCTTACATCAGTGGTAGGGAAATTACTGGAGAGAATTCTTCGAGATAGGATCTACTCCCATTTGGAAGCAAATGGACGTATTAGCGAGAGGCAGCATGGTTTTGTGAAGGGGAGGTCGTGTCTCACTAACTTGATAAAGATTTTCGAAGAGGTCACAAAGGTGATTGATGCAGGTAGGGCAGTGGGTGTTGTCTCTATGGACTTCAGTAAGGCCTTTGACAAGGTCTCTCATGATAGACTGGTACAAAAGGTGAAGTCACACGGGATCAGGGGTGAGCTGGCAAGGTGGATACAGAACTTGCTTGGTCATAGAAGGTAGAGATTAGCAATGGAAGGGTGCTTTTCAGATTGCAGGGCTGTGACTAGTGGTGTTCCGCAGGGATCAGTGCTGGATCCTTTGCTGTTCGCAGTATATATAAATGATTTGGAGGAAAATGTAACTGGTCTGATTAGTAAGTTTGCAGACGACACAAAGGTTGGTGGATTTGCAGATAGCGATGAGGACTGTCAGAGGATACAGCAGGATTTAGATCGTTTGGAGACATGGGCGGAGAAATGGCAGATGGAGTTTAATCCGGACAAATGTGAGGTTATGCATTTTGGAAGGTCTAATGCAGGTAGGGAATATACAGTGAATGGTAGAACCCTCAAGAGTATCGAAAGTCAGAGAGATCTAGGTGTACAGGTCCACAGGTCACTGAAAGGCGCAACACAAGTGGAGAAGGTAGTCAAGAAGGTATACGGCATGCTTGCCTTCATTGGCCAGGGCATTGAGTATAAGAATTGGCAAGTCATGTTGCAGCTGTATAGAACCTTAGTTAGGCCACACTTGGAGTATAGTGTTCAATTCTGGTCGCCACACTACCAGAAGGATGTGGAGGCTTTAGAGAGTGTGCAGAAGAGATTTACCAGGCTGTTGCCTGGTATGGAGCGCATCAGCTATGAGGAGCGATTGAATAAACTCGGTTTGTTCTCACTGGAACAACGTAGGTTGAGGGGCGACCTGATAGAGGTCTACAAAATTATGAGAGGCATAGACAGAGTGGATAGTCAGAGGCTTTTTCCCTGGGTAGAGGGGTCAATCACTAGGGGGCATAGGTTTAAGGTGCATGGGGCAAGATTTAGCGGAGATGTACGAGGCAGGTTTTTTACACAGAGGGTAGTGGGTGCCGGAGGAGTTGGTGAAAGCAGGGATGATAGTGACATTTAAGGGGCATTTTGACAAATACATGAATAGGAACAGGGCAGCACGGTAGCATTGTGGATAGCACAATTGCTTCACAGCTCCAGGGTCCCAAGTTCGATTCCGGCTTGGGTCACTGTCTGTGCCGAGTCTGCCTATCCTCCTCGTGTGTGCGTGGGTTTCCTCCGGGTGCTCCAGTTTCCTCCCACAGTCCAAAGATGTGCAGGTTAGGTGGATTGGCCATGATAAATTGTCCTTAGTGTCCCAAATTGCCCTTAGTGTTGGGTGGGGGTTACTGGGTTATGGGGATAGGGTGGAGGTGTGGACCTTGGGTAGGGTGCTCTTTCCAAGAGCCGGTACAGACTCGATGGGCCGAATGGCCTCCTTCTGCACTGTAAATTCTATGATAATGGGAATAGAGGGAAACGGACCCAGGAAGTGTAGAAGAATTTAGTTTAGACAGGCAGCATGGTCGGCACAGGCTTGGAGGGCCGAAGGGCCTGTTCCTGTGCTGTATTTTTCTTTGTTTTTCATTTGTGAAAGGTTTTTGTACTGTGGTTGCTCCACTGATGGACTTGCTGAAGAAACGTCGAAAATTTCAGTGGACAGCGGACTTTCAACAGGCATTTGATGGCCTGAAAGCTGTGATAACCAATGCGCCTGTGTTGGAGAATTACAAGGGACTCTGTGATCAGGTTGAACTAAAGTATCTGACTTTCACGAGAAATGCCGAGGTGTAGAGAAATGGATGGATCGTGCAGAGACCTTCTTGTTCAAAGAGACTGTCAATCAGGAAGGATTTCAGTTAGAGGAAGGAGAACAAAAATGGACTATATTATTGTACCTGTTTGCGTGTGTTTTTTCTTAAACAAAAAAGTATATTTACTGTGTGCATTCCTTAAAGGATAGTGAAAAGGTGAAACATGAAACCATCTTGAAGTTGATGGTTTATTTGTTTTTTCTTGGGGGGATGTGTCATGTGAGAGTACCTTTAAGTCATGGGTGTTTATAAATGGGTGTGTATATAAATATCTGTAGTGAGAGTACCTTTAAGAAATGGGTGCTTATTACTGCAGTGCTGTCAGAGAGGGGATGGAGCGGGCCTGTCTGTCAGCTTTTTACTTTCTCTTTCGGCTGTTTGCTGCAGGATGTCTTTTAGTTTTGTTTTCAGTGTTGGAGCTGAAGCCAGACAGAGCGGGTGTACTGTTGATCTCTCTGCCATGAAAAGACTATCTCTTGATCATTTGGTGAATTCACAATTATAAATGTTTTCAGCAGTGAATTTAAACCTAATGTGCTTCTGTTAAAAGGTCTTTCTTTTGTCTTCTGGATGTTGTTTGGGAAGTTATTAAGGATTATTTAGTGTTGTATTCTTTGGGGATTGTATTTGAATTGATGGTTGCTAAGATGTTCACTGTATGTTTCAAAAAGGTTAACGAGTTCATAGAATAAACATTGTTTTGTTTTTAAAAAATACCTTTCCATTTCTGCTCTACGATACCCTGTAGAGTGGGCCGTGTGCTCCCCATACCACAATCTATTAAAAACTGTGGGTCAGGTGAACCTCATGATACACTTTGAGGTTCTCTAAACCCTGGCCCATAACACTGGGCTTGTACTCACTGGAGTTTAGAAGAACGAGAGGGGATCTGATAGAAACATATAAAATCCTGATGGGACTGGACAGGCTAGATACGGAAAAAATGTTCCCGATGTTGGGGATGTCCAGAACTAGGGGTCACAGCCTAAGAATAAGGGGGAAGACATTCAGGACTGAGATGAGGAAGAACATCTTCTCTCAGAGAGCTGTGAACTTGTGGAATTCTCTCCCACAGAAAGCTGTTGGGGCCGGTTTGTTGGATATATTCAAGAGGGAGCTGGACGTGGCCCTTGTGGCTAAAGGGTTCACGGGGTATGGAAAGAAAACGGGAGTGGGATACTGCATTTGCATGATCAGCCATGATCATATTGAATGACTCGAAGGGCCGAATGCCCTACTCCTGCACCTATTTTCTATGTTTCTATGTTAATACGTTGATTTCATTGCAAATATGTAAATACTAAAACTAAATCTGAATAAATGCTTAAAACCTCTTTACATTTAATTTTTGTTTGTATTTATTTGAATTATAAAAGCGATCAGGTTATAAATAAAAATCCATGTTGTGATTATTACGTGAGAAGACTGCATGATGATCATTGGAAATATGGAGGAAACACCGATGAGCTTTGACATCCCAGCAAACAAGGCTGTTATTAATACTGATGAGAAAACATCCTTGTAAAGATCCGAAGCCACAAGAAGATGCTGTTCACAATGGTAGTGGCTCCATCCACTATGATGGATGGCACAACATTACCGTCAATGGTGATCTTCAGGTGAAAAAACCTCCGCAGTGTTTTGGTTTTGACATTGATTATTTAAAAGTTGACAACTGATGGTCTTATACAATGGATGAGGAAAATAATGGCAGTCAGTAGTTGGAAATCAGGCAATGGCTTCATACTTTATTGTTGACCGAGCAATGCCACTTTTGGATTTCACTCAATGTTTTGTTACAGTATCATTATCCCTAGCTGCCCTTGAGAAGGTACTGGTGAAGCTCCTCCTTGAACTCCAAGCAACCTGCTGCAACTGAATGGATAGTTCAATTACTTCAGAGAGCGGTTAAGTATCAATCACACTGGAGTGGAATTGGGAGTCAAGTCAAGGCAAGTCAAGTGCTCCTTCCCCACAGGGTATTTGATGAGAAGGAAAGGCTTGCATTTTTACAGTGTTACAGTGTTATAATCCCTGTGCAGATCGATAACGTTTAACATGAAAATCAAACTTCCAGTTAGTAGCTGAAAAGGATAACACAAGATTTCACAATTTAAGCGTTTTACTGTAACAGATGACTAAAAATACTATTGACTAAACACTTTATATAGGCAATTTACACACTAAGCTACAGGAAGGAACATTCCTCTTTTATACTCATCAGACACTGCACTCACCAATGAATTACAGTCCGTTTGGCAAAAAGTACACAGTTGCTTTTAAATATTCCAATGGGTTCACATTTCCCATTTCACCAAGCAATAATTTTCAGTGACCATCTCCAGGTGCTTCCCTCAATTTTCAGAGAGTTTCCCAGATATTCTACCAGCAGTAAAGCCCACTCTGGTGAATCCACTGATATGGTTTGTCACGCCAGGGAAAATCTCCCAGGTTCCTTAGATGGGTGAGATCTTCTCCCTCCCGTATCCAACTTCAACAGCTTATAAAGAACCTGCAGTCCCTCTCTCCTGTGACCACATCAACTGCTGCGCTTTGCTCGCCCAAAAAGCTTGGAACTGGCAAGTCTATTTACCATTAGCACAGCTGCCTACGGGTGGCATGGAGGCACAGCGGTTAGGACAACTGTCTACGGCACTGAGGACTCGGGTTCAATCCTGGCTCTGGGTCACTGTGCGTGTGGAGTTTGCACATTCTCCCAGTGTCTGCGCGGGTCTCACCCCCACCACCCAAAGATGTGCAGGATAGGTGGATTGGCCAGGCTAAATTGCCCCTTAATTGGAAAAAAAAGAATTAGGTACTTTAAATTTTAAATAAAGCACAGCTGCCAATATCCTTTCTTTCCAGATGTGTGAACGTTCCCCTTTGCTCAGACCCTTGACGAGGACAGGCTTGTTGTCAGGCACAATTCTGAATCGTCAGGTGACCCTCTTCCTTTTAACCTAAATTTCGAGGTACATGTCCAAAACATAATAATCTTGTAAACCTCATAATTGAAGCAGTAACACCTTCTCCAATTTCAGGACAGGATATGGCAGCAGATTGGTGATGTTGCGTGGTTAGTAATGCAGAGAATGAGAGGAGAAATCCCATCACAGCTGTTTGAGGACAATGGGAGGATGTTGCCCAGGCTTAAGCGTTTCAGCTATGAAGCAAGGCTGGTGAGACTGGGGTTGTTCTACTTAGAGCAGAGAAGGACGATGATAGAGGTGTACAAACTTATGAGGGACATAGATAGTAAGAAATGTTTCCCCTTAGTAGAGAGATGAATAACCAGGGGGCATAGATTTAAGGTGAGTGTCAGGAGAATGAGAGGGGATTTGAGGAAACCCTTTTTCACCCGGGGGGGGCGGGGGGAATCTGGGACTCGCTGCCTGAAAGGGTGGTGGAGGCGGGAACCCTCGCAACATTGAAAAAGATGAGCACTTGAAGTACCAGAGCAGACAAGGCTATGGAGCAAGTGCTGGAAACTGGGATTAGAATTGATAGGTGTTTGATGGCTGGCGCTGGCACGGTGGGCTGAATGGTCTCTTTCTATGCTGTAATACTCTCTGACTCTCTGACAACTCAAAGCAGCTTACAGCCATGAACTGTGGTCAACTGCCCTAACGTAGGATGCCAATGTACTGACGTTAGTGAATCAGGTGAGTTTTTATGAGAATCTGGCAGTTTTCTGGTCACTTTTACAGCCGGCAGATTTTTATTCATAGTTCTTTTTCTAAACTTTCCTAGTGCCACGGTGGCATTTCAACTCACACTGATCACCCTGTAAGATAGGCCATAGAACTACCGTCCTGATACTGAAAAGCCCATCGACGATTAAAACAGCAGAGGTCTGCAATATATTGAGTTAACTGGTACATTACGTTGGCATGTTAGCTCACTTATTTAATCACACAACTCAACATAATTTTGGCTTTCCTTTCTACACATTAAACGTCCAATAACCCAGAATTTTGTCAAAGTGGTTCAGGGTCTGGGAATAAAAAGCTTCAAGTAGTAATGCTGCTCATTTTCCTCTTCAGGTATTTTTCTTGGCAATAGATTTTAACGACGAGACAACTCCTCAGCATATCAAGCAAGAATTGTCACTGATTATAATGATTCTTCAGTTGATGGGAATTTGCATAATCACAAGGAAACAATTTTAATCCAGCCAATGCAAGATGGAAAACTGCAAGACTTCTCGCATAAACCCTTGCAGATCAGCGGGGAACGGCATTATTTCCTTCCGATTGCTTCTGCTGTTTGCGAGTCAGCTGTGACTCTGTGGGTAGCACTCTGACTCGTGAGCTGGTAGGTCGTATGGGTTCAAACTCACTCCAGAGACTTGAGCTCCATGCTCTGTTGCCGGGCTGAATGAGTGTTGCATTTTTGGAGATATTAAACCTGGGCCCCACCTTAGGTGGATGAAGTGATCACCCTGTATGATTCAAAGCAAGAGTTCGCCCAGTGTCCTGGCCCATGTTTATCCCACGGCTAACGTCATATTATCCGGTCGTTATCTCATCGTTTGTTATTCATGAAAACTTGCTGTTCCACAATTGGTGGCTGTGTTTCCTAAATGACCACAGTGACTACACTTCAGATGCACTTAATTGGCGCAAAGTACTTTGAGATGTCCCAGTGTTGTGGATGGCACTATATAAATGCAATTTCTTTCTTTACTTCCTCTCAAGTCATGATTCCTGTTTCTAACTCTTCATTGGCCGGGCATGTCACCTCATACCCGCACTCTGCTCAAAGTCCGGGCATGTCACCCCATACCTGCACTCTGCTCAAAGTCCATGAACTTTGAGTCCATGAGTCAAAGTTTAGGTCAAACCATATCAGTGGAGTGCTCCAGCCAGAGTTGGAAGTAGAACAGCAGATTTATTTCATCTCGCAGATCCAGCCTCCCCGACACCTGATTGTGGAAAGGCTTTGGAAATTCACTGACCAGACTGACTTCCCTCCCTTCCAGCTAAGTAGGAAGTCTTACAACACTAGGTTAAAGTCCAATAGGTATATTTAGAATCACTAACTTTCGGAGCGTAGCTCCTTCATCAGGTGAATCACTCACCTGATGAAGGAGCTGCGCTCCGAAAGCTAGTGATTCCAAACAAACCTGTTGGACTTTAATCTGGTGTTGTAAGACTTCTTAGTGTGCCCATCCCAGTTCAACGCCGGCATCTCCACATCATGTCTTCCAGCTAAGGAAGGGAGGTCTTAAGGCACATAAGAAATACGCTAAATGGCATGTTACCTAATTATCTCTGAGCAAGGAACTCCAACAAAAACTGTCTAAAAATGACAAGTGACAGAAAGTTCCCTCGAACATAGAATCATAGAGTTTACAGTGCAGAAGGAGGCCATTTGACCCATTGAGTCTGCACCGGCCCTTGGAAAGAGCACCCCACTTAAGCCCACACTTTGAATCTATTCCCGTTATCCAGTAACCCCACCTAACATTTTTGGACACTAAAGGCAATTTAGCATAGCCAATCCAGCTAACCTGCACATCTTTGGACTGTGGGAGGAAACAGGAGCACCCGGAGGAAACCCACGCAGACACGGGGAGAACGTGCAGACTCCGCACAGACAGTGACCCAAGCCGGGAATCGAACCTGGGGCCCTGGAGCTGTGAAACAACTGTGCTAACCACAGTTGCTACCGCGCCACCCATAAAGTTTATATCATGTTTCGGCATCGAGAGGAACTGAGGTAATTTGTTTTTTTAACATGCTACTTCAGATCACCTCAGAACCACACTGACTGAATAGCAAGAGTTGTTCGCTCCAATTATACACCCCCTAACGTACAGTCCACGCGATCGTTTCCTTCGGAAGACCTGAAAAATCACTGTTACTGTGGATTCTGCGTGCAGCAGATTCCCTGCCCTGAATCTCACCGTGAATCCTATGTCTTCACAAACAATATTCCGTTCAACAAACTGGGTAACTGACGCGGTGCAGAGAACTGGCAAACTAGCAGTTAAATGTCAAATAAATAAGCAACACTGAATCAAAATCTAAATTGCATATTGCGTCTGTTCAAAAGCCTAATTTAATTGCAATGGCCAAGTGGTTGTGCAATGGTGCGCAAATAAAGCACAATGTGCAGAACACTTTTGATGGAATTAGAATATCTCACGCACAAGAGTTGAATCTTTTCTGTGGGGGACAGTGCTCTCAGTCAGAGGAAAGTAATCATGAGTTCATCTTTTTTAATACATACGGCACCCCTTGATTCACTTATTCATATTGCAAATCATGTTTGTGCGTGGAATCTTTTCTGAAAGACTGACTGATATTTTGACCTACCTGCCAGTTATAACATGAAGCCACAATACTGCAGATGCTGGAGATCTGAAAGAGAAATGAACTGCAGAAGAAAGAAAACTCAACTGGTCAGGCAGCAACTGTGGAGAGGCAGAGAGATACAGGGTTGATTGAACGAATCCAATGCGACTCAGGAGAGGACTTCCGAAGGCGAGTCACATTGGCCCTGAAACGCTAACTGTTTCTCTCTCCTCGGATGTTGCCAGAGCTGTCGGGTTTTTTCCAGAACTTTCTGTTTTTATCCCAGCTACATCACTTGCCTCGGCTTCTATTACTGGCAAATCTGAGGGCCTAGTGGTCAGCACAATTGCTTCACTGCTCCAGGGTCCCAGGTTCGATTCCCGACTTGGGTCGCTGTCTGTGCGGAGTGTGCATGTTCTCCCCGTGTCTGCGTGGGTTTCCTCCGGGTGCTCCGGTTTCCTCCCACAGTCCAAAGATGTGCAGGTGAGGTGGATTGGCTGTACTAAATTTCCCTTAGTGTCCAAAATTGCCCTTAGTGTTGGGTGGGGTTACTGGGTTATGGGGAGGTGTGGGCTTGGGTAGGGTGCTCTTTCCAAGAGCCGGTGCAGACTCGATGGGCCGAATGGTCTCCTTCTGCACTGTAAATTCTGCAATCTGATGACTGCAGTTCCTCAATCCTATTAACCTAGTGCACTTACGGCTAAAAGACCTTTTGCGTTGAAAGTTTATTTTATTTTCTGCAGGGCTGGTTTATGCTCTTTGCTGCAATATATATAAGTTACAGTAGTTATTTCTGACCAATCCATCTAATCAGCAGAGTACCAGCTGGTCTTTATGATCTGAGGTTGCACCATTGCTGTACACTGGCCTGGTCAGCACGGATAGCTGGTGGAAATTCATTCTCAGGACAATGGCATCAGCTGGCAAGGCTGGCATTTACTGTCATTCACTAGTTGCCATTGACAATATGTTGGTGGGCTTTCCTCTAGACCTGCTGCAGTTCAATCTCATTGAGGTACTCTTGCAACGAGTACTTACTTTGGAAGTTGGGGTCGGAGAGTGGCTGAAAGTTTTCATGGAAGCGTATTGGCCAGGAATGCTCCTTATTATTTTTGATAAACGCCATTTCCATTTGGCTAGCAAGCGGCAGACGAGACTCGTTTTAATGTCTCAGGTGAAGAATAATCTTCCTTCCCTCCCCTCTCCTTGGAAGGGAGAGGGACGGGTGGGTGGGGGGGGGGGGTTTGGCGGGGGGGGGGGGTTTCATTATCTCAGTTTCAAATGCTAAAGATTAAAAATAGCACTTCCGACAAAATCAATTAACAGCACATAAAATACATCAGCAATAGTTTTAAATTATTTAGTTATGCAAAGTTACAGTCTGTTCCTCCACACCTGATATTCTCTACATGTTTACGGAATAAGTACTGTTTTGAGCTTCCAGAGCTTATACAAGTCAGGCACTAACATCGAGAGTCGAGGGGAACATTGGCAGAAACTTCAGCTCAGAAATTCCTCAGAATTGCTCCGTGCTCCCTGTCATATTTCTTTATTGCTGAAAAGGGAAAAGGTATGGAGGTGCCCACACTCTGGATATTTGTAAAACACGATGAGAGATTTATTAAGGGTATTACACATACAATCAAGCTGGCGATCTGTCCAAAGGCCACGCAAATGCTCTGCTGCCGGCATTATACATCACGTGATGCATAACCAGCAAGAATTTATTCCCAGACCCAACCTCTCTACTTCATTAGTGCAACAACAATTAGCATTTATACAACAGATCCTCTGATAGGTTATTTCTGAACATCTTTTGTTGCTCGTTTTAGCCTTAGTTTAATTGCTCTTGTTCTATCACCTTTGCTCTTGAGTCGCCAGGTATCTTTCTGATACCGCCACGTGGTTCAAGTCCGAGTAATGATCAATAATCCAACACCCCGCTTAGTAAGAGTTAAAGCAACGCACATTTATTATATATAGTAATCAATACTTATACACTAATTCTACTTCTAAGCTACTTCCTACAACTAACAGGCCAATACTTAACTTTGGAAATGGCCCACCAGGTCAGGGAAACGAATGGCCTTTCGTATGGGTTCTGAGCCTGCGGGATTCAAAGCTGGTACAGGTCGATAGCCAGGAGCGCCTATCTCGTAGCGAGCGTTGGAGTAAGACTTACGATTCTAGCGGCTGTTGGAGAAGGTCAGCAGAAGGGTCTCGAAGGGTGTGGAGAGGAGAAGAAGGCAAGAGAGCAATTTGACCTTGGACTCTATTCTTATAGTCCCAGGGGCTTCTCGCCTTTCAGGGCGGATCTTGTACCTGGTTCCAAGTGATTGGACTTTGTCCCAATCACTTGGTTCGATATTCTCCAATGCTGGAGCGATTCCTTGATCGATGGCGGTTTTGGAGTGGTCATTCACCTCTCTTTGTGTAGGCTCCTGCTGGCGCCGAAAGGTCTGGGTTGGCTTTGTGTGTCTAATTTGTTGGACATTGTTCCCGGGGGTTGCTAATTAATATTCAGATGGCTGGTGTGTTGTTATGCTGATGGCTGCAGGTATCGATTCATCTGGCCTCCCAGAGGCGAATACACAGTTTTACCTGAAGCTGCCTGTTTGAGTCCTGTTGGCTGATTTTCCCATCAGCCTCTTCCGTTTGCCATTTAAAATCGGGGTTTGGCCATTCTAATTGGGAGTTAGCCATTTTAACTGGCTACAATATACAATTCACTGACAGTCTCTGTGGTGCAAGTCTATTCCATTTTGGTACAATTCGGCCTCCTTGAACTCAGCTACTTCCGACCTCGGAAGTGTCCCCATTCCTTTCTGTATATGATACTTCTTGAGTAGTTATTTCAGTATCATTCGCTATCAGCATTGAAAAGTCCTCAGAAACAGAATCTGAACTCGTCACTATCTCCGGTCTCTATTCCAAAATATAGCTCTCTAGATCGTCTAAATGTAGAACCACTTGAGACGTTTCTACAAACTCACTTCATGCAGCAAGTAACTGATCAGCATGACATTGCCAAACACTTTCCTTGTTTGTCCTTATGGTGAATGATATTGGATCTGTCTTCGTTAGAATCGTAGCTGGCACCCATTTCCCATTGGTGGTGTATTTCCTAGCTAACACTCTCTCTCTCTGGGTGAATACTTGCTGTTTGGAGATTTTCTCCCTTCCAGCAATCCGTGCTTGTTGTTGCTGTTTGACAATCTCTGAAGTATCAGGTAGAGTTAACAAATTAAACTGTGTTCATAGTTTCCCCTTAAACAACAGCATTGCTGGTGAACTTTGTGTGGAAGCGTGTATAGTGTTCCGATAAGAGATTAGAAATTTGTTTACTCTTCTTGATAATGTCCCCTGGTCCTTTGATGTTTTGATAGAATGCTTTAATGACTGCACAAAACCTTTGCCCAATCCACTCATTGCCGGATGATATGTAGCTGACTTGATATTGTGTACACCGTTCCCTTTCAAGTAATCCTGAAACTTCTTCAAAGTAAATTGTGTATCAATATCTCTGATAATCTGCTCCCGTGTTCCAAATCTTGCAAATATTCTGTCTAGATTTTCAATGTCCTGCTCAGTCATTGTTGACTTAATTGTTGCAAATTTTGGCAACTTTGAGTGTCCACAATCACTCAGGACCAGTGGACCACCATGATCCATGTGTATTCTCTGCCATGGCTGAGTCAGCCATTCCCACTATTTAATGATGGAATGTTCCTTCATTTTGCACAAGATTGGCATTGCCCAACTTTCTCTTCAATTTGAGCATCTAATCCTGGTCACCAAAAATAACTCTGTGCCAGTTCTTTCATCCTCACCACACCAGGATGTTCCTCATGCAGTTGGTCAAGGACTCTACTATGCAAGCACTGAGGAAAAATCACACACATTCCCCATAACTCCATTCTGCACTGTCAACTCAAGTCTTCATGTGATGTGGGGCTTGAGGTGATTTTTCTGATGAATGTCTTTTTGGATCAGGTCCATCATCTCCCGTTGGATCAGTTTTGTATATCTTTGAACTTGAGATGGCATCACAGGTACACCATCCACGAGCGGATAATACAAAATATTGGCAATATGCTCTTTTGGGTCACGCTAGACTTGTCACGGCAGTCTTGATAAAGCTTCAGCATTTACATGCTGCTCTGACTTGCGAAATTGGATATCCTAAGTGTGTACCGACAATATCAACAACCATTTTTGCTATCTACTCGCTGCCAAAGAAGTTATACCGTGATTCGGCCCAAAGGTTGCAGTCAAGGGTCGATGATCCGTCAAAAGAGTGAAATACCGTTCACAAAGGTAATGGTGGAAAATTCTTACACCAAAGATTATGCTCAAAGCTTCTTTTTCTAGCTGAGGGTAATTTATTCTGTGCTGGTAAGAGTTGCTCCTCTCCTGAAGTCATGATGTGGGAGACAACTGCACCAACCGCTTAGGATGAGGCATCGCAAGAGAATCGTAATTTCAATTTTTGGAGTATAATGAATCAACAGCTCTGACTTCAGTGAAGTTTCTTTCATTTCATTGTCTGAATTTTCACTTTCTTCTGACCAGTACCACGCCAGTTTGACACATAGCCACAGGTGTAAAGGCATCCATTGCGTTGCTAAATTCAACACAAATTTGCCGTAATAATTGATCAATCCTGAAAACGACCTTAATTGTGTCACATTTTGAGGACATGGTGCTTCCCAGATTGCAGTTCTTTGTTGATGGTATGACCATGGTTATTTATGGATGGCTTGCAAAAGTCACATTTTTCCTTTTTAACTCTCAGTTTGTGACTCTGTAACTGCTTCCGTGTAACTTCCAAATTCTCGAAGTGTTCCTGTTCACTCGAATCGACGATGGGTTTGTCACCTAAATGACATTGCACTCCATTCAATGAAGAGCGCAGGAGAGCATGCCAGGAGCAACACCAGGCTTACCGAAAAATGAGGTGTCAACCTGGTGAAGCTGCAACACAGGATACTTGGGTGCCAAACAGCATAAGCAGCAAGTAATAGACAGAGCCAAGCGATTCCACAACGAACACAACAGATCTAAGCTCTGCTGTCCTGCCACATCCAGCCGTGAATGATGGAGGACTATTAGAAACAACTCACTGGAGGAGGAGGCTCCACAAATCCCCATCCTCAATGACGGTGGAACCCAGCACATCTGTGCAAAAGACAAGGCTGAGGCATTCGCAACAATCTTCAGCCAGAAGTGCCGAGTGGATCGCCAGGACGGAGGTGCAGAGCTTTCCAGTCCCCACATAGTTGGAAGAGGTACTGACAACAGGGGGAATGGAGAAGGGGGTAGTGCCGGCGAACTATGGGGCTATTCTGGGCGAAAATAAGGTATCGGTGGTGGGGATTAAGGCTAAGTGGGAGGAAGAGTTGGGGGAGGGTATGGAGGAGGGGTTGTGGTGTGAGGTGCTCCGGAGGGTGAATGCCTCAACTTTGTGCGCGAGGTTGGAGCTGATACAGTTGCAGGTGTTGTACAGGGCGCACCTCACAAGGGCGAGTATGTGCTGACTCTGAGAGAGTGGAGGATGTTTGTGAATGGTGTGGGGGGGGGCCATAAATCACATTCATGTGTTTTGGTCCTGTCCAAAACTGGAGGGGTATTGGAGGGAGCTCTTCAAGGTAATCTCGAAGGTGGTGCACATGAGACTCGAACCAGGTCCCCTAGAAGCCATATTCGGTGTGTCCGATCAGCCTGGGTTGGAAGTGGGTGCGGAGGCAGTTGTCTTAGCCTTCACCTCGCTGATTGCCCGAAGGCGGGTCCTGGTGGGGTGCAGGTCAGCTTTCCAACCTGTGCCTCGGCGTGACGGGGGGATCTGCTGGAGTTTTAACACTCGAGAAAGTGAAGTTCGAGCTGAGGGGACGGATGGAGGGGTGCTACAATTCATGGACTTTGTTCATTCTGCACTTTCAAGAATTGGATGACATTGAATGTTAGGGGGGGTTGGACGGGAGGATGGGTGTGTGGGGGGGGGGGGGGGGGGCGGGGGTGGAGTGTACTGGTTATTGGTGACGATGTATGGACTGATGGTGGATTCATGATTCTTTTTCTTTTGTGTTTTATATTGATTGATTGATTGATATTTATTGTCACATGTACCGAAGTACAGTGAAAAGTATTTTTCTGTGGCCAAGGGAACGTATACAGTACGCACATAGTTGACAAAAGAATAATCGACAGAGAGCATTGACAATGGTACATTGACAAATAGTGATTGGTTACAGTGCGGAACAAGGGGCCAAACAAGAGCATCCTAGGGCGTCGTGAATAGTGTTCTGACAGGGAACAGATCAGTCCGAGGGGGAGTCGTTGAGGAGTCTGGTAGCTGTGGGGAAGGAGCTGTTCCTATGTTTGGACGTGCGGGTCTTCAGGCTTCTGTACCTTCTGCCTGAGAAGGGCCCGGAAGAGGGCAAAGCCTGGGTGGGAGGGGTCTCTGACAATACTGTCTGCCTTTCTGAGGCAAGGTTATTTAAAATGTTGGGGGCTGGTTGGGGTGGGTGGGATGTAGGGATTGTTGGCCAGGGGATTGCTATTGTATTTGTTACTGTTGATTATTTGTTGGTGGGTGTAAATTTGCTGAAGATGTGGAAAAGGAGGAGGACAAAAATTTTTTTTTTTTTTAAAGCGCCGAGTGGATGATCCATCTCGGTTCCTCCAGAGGTCACCAGTATCACAGATATCTTGGCTGAAGATATCACTTCAGCCAATACGATTCAATCCACGTGATATCAAGAAATGGCTGAAGGCACAGGATATGGCAAAAGCTATGGGTCCTGAGAATATTCCAGCAAAAGTACTGACGATTTGTGCTCCAGAATTTGCCGCACCCCTAGCCAAGCTGTACCAGTACAGCTACAACACTGGCATCTACCCGGCAATGTGGAAAATTGCCCAGGTGTGTCTTGTACACAAGCAGCAGGACAAATCCACCCCAGCCAATTACCGCCCGATCAGTCTACTCTCCATCATCAGCAAAGTGATGGAAGGAGTCATCAACAGTGCTATCAAGCGGCACTTACTCAGCAATAACCTGCTCACGGACGCTCAGTTTGGGTTCCGCCAGGGTCACTCAGCACCTGACCTCATTACAACCTTGGTTGAAACATGGACAAAACACCATCCCGCCTATCCGGGCACATGCTGCAGGCTCACTGCCAGTCGAGGCAGAGGTGCCTTTATCAATCACACCCTAGTAAGCTCGGTACCACCACCAGGGATAAACTGGCTGAATGTTGTCCATATTCGACAGGGAACTATCGAGGTACCCGGGTAGGCCAAAGGTTCCCCATAATACTTGTCAAGGCGGGTATCTATTCCTGTAAAACCAAGGTCTGGATTCCTGAGCTGACTTGGTCAAAAGTGCAGCGGCTAACCCACAGAAACTGTAGCCCCGGAATCCAGTTCAATCCGAATGGGTGTCCATTTAGTCAGAGTTCGATGTAGATAGATGCCACCATTGGCACCGCGATGCAGTTCAACTGCTGATGTTGGTCAACCTCATCATCTAAATAATACGCCTGTCCATGGGGAGGGCAGTTTCACCAGGCGGGATGGCAGTGGGGTGGACCCTCTCTTGGAGGTTTGTTGGCCCGGTCTCGGCGGTTGGATTGATACCGGTATCCACGCTCCGGGTCCTCTGGGTTGGGAAAACAGTCCATCAGGTCTCCAGGCCTCCCCGGCGGCTGTCTGGCTCTCTGTGGTAGCGGCCCCAAGGATGGGCCCCGCGTCCTCAGGCCTTGGAAATGGTGTGCGGTCTGCAGCCGGGCATTCCAAACTGAGGACCACCATCCCTTGGAGCTCCTGAACCCCGTGCTCTGCAGTTTTGCGGGATATGGCAATTTCGACCGTTCGCTGCATGTCCAAATATATTTCGCCCAGGAGCTTCCATTGCGCGCGGATCCCGCAAACCAATCTATCCCTCAATGGCTCGTTTAAGGTAATATCGAACTCGCAAAATTCAACGGGTTTCCACAGGCAGGCCAGGAATTCGATTATGGACTCGCCCTGACCTTGGGTAGCCATGTGGAACCGAAAATGGGAGACTACTATGGGCGGCTGAGGATTGAAGTGATCACCTACTAGAGCCACTAAGGTGGCGAAAGACCGTCAAATCTGGTGCATCGGTGCAAGTGAAGTTCTTGATAATACTATACATAGCGCCTACAGAAGCCATGAGTAGGATGACCGTCTGCCATTCATCTCCGGTTATGGCATTCGTCCAAGAAAGAAATTGCATCCGCTCTACGCATTGCCCCCAGTCATCTGTACTTGCATCGATTAGTTCCAGCTTCCCGGTTGAAAAGCAGTTCCACTCGGTCCTCGTCGCCAGTGTAGAATCCGCACAAGATTGACCACAAGGAAACTGTAGGTAAGATACAAAACTGGGTTTAATGACATACGCAATTTCTCTATTCTGCTCCCCAAAGAGTTCTCCCATCCCAATCTTCATTCCGGCTGGGGTTTTTATACTTTGCAGGCTCCCCATGTTAAGGGGAGGCCCTGCCCCATTATCAGGGAAATTCGTACGCAGCTGACGTCACGGGGAACCTGATGGTCCATATCCCGTGAACTCTGTGAGAGTTGTAACACCTACCCAAAAGCCCTCCAAGCACCTACATATCTCCTCCATTCCCCTTCCATGCACCTCCTGTGCCCTCGCTCACACAGAATGCACTATGTACAGAACCAATGAGCTATGTAATAAAAATAGCAAGTCTTGAAATGCTCATGAAAAGAAAACACATTCAGAAATCTGCTTTGGAGAAACACCTGATCTCACACCCTTATAAAGGTGTCAACCAGCAACACCATTCATGGTTTTAATTTTTTTTTAGCTTTTCCAAATTGAGGGGTAATTTAGTGTGGCCAATCCACCTACCCTGCACATCCCTTTGGGTTGTGGGGGTGAGACCCACGCAGACACGGGGGAGAATGTGCAAACTCTACACGGACAGTGACCCAGGGCCAGGATCGGACCCGGGTCCTCGGCGCCGTGAATTCATGGTTTTAGTAACAGAAACTTTACCTCTTTACCCCATTTCATATTTCTTAATCTTGTCCAAACAAAGTAGACATTTAAAAAATCAGGTATATCAAAGAAAGAATAACTTTTTATAACCTCATGATGATGCCAATCAATCAAGGTAACACTCTACTTCAGCCGATGTAAACAGACCCCCGCTGAGCTAAACAACTTTTGGAGCTCAGCTAAGCATTCATATGACTGACCTTCTGTTCCTGTTGGCCAAGGCACGGGGAGTGGGTGGTAATGGTAACAGGATGTGAGGAGTGATGGCTAGACGGCCTAACAGCCTTCAATACAACTGGGACTAAAGTCCCAGAGAACCGAGCCAGGCCTTCTAAACTCTGTGACCACATCCAGACTGCTTTGGGGCTCTCCGGGCCTGACCTGATCTTGCTCCCACCTGCCTGGAGTGAAAATTGTCCATGTGGCGGCCATTTATGTGGAGACGGGTCTTTCAAGTCGGGAAATGCCCCGACTCAAGCCTTTCGCATTGTTTGTGAAAATCCAGCCCATTAA
The DNA here is from genome assembly GCF_047496885.1 of Scyliorhinus torazame. Lineage (NCBI taxonomy): Eukaryota > Metazoa > Chordata > Chondrichthyes > Carcharhiniformes > Scyliorhinidae > Scyliorhinus > Scyliorhinus torazame. The sequence continues at coordinate 12,004,805 of NC_092709.1, forward strand.
CTTTGTTGCTCTGTTGACAAGGCCTACTGGGCATTTTCACCATTTTCTGTGCTCATTCTGGACGCAGTGTTCCTTGAAGAGATGTTGCAGGACAAACTCCTTTCGTGATTGTTGCTGCTTTACCATGGCAGCAGCATCATGAGGTAAAGACCTCGACTTATCAATAGAAACAATGCACAAATGCGTGCAGTGAAGAATGAGGGAGATCATTAGGTCATGTTGTTCTTGACAGACCGTACTGGTGGAAGCGTCCCAGCCTGAGGTGAGCGGGTCACATGGAATTTTAAATGTTGAGATAAAGTAAAACAATGGGACTGTGAGTGAAGGCGATGAAGATTGATGCTGAGACGAAATTTTTTTAAAAAACTATTTACTCAGTTGGAAAAACCCAGTGATTCAAACGTGCAGCATTCTGTGTGTGTGCGTGTGACAGAACAGATCACATTAAAATCGGCAGCGGGGAAAATTTCCATGGAGACTTGCGAGTCTAACACAGAACGTAAACTTTCTGATCAGATCTAGGCAGGCAGTGGTGAAGTAATAGATATTTGACAAGAGGTCGGCAACGGAAGTCATGATAAATGTCATGATTCTGACAGCGCACCTTGGGAAAAAGACCAGCAAGGCTTCAGACCTGATCCTTTTCACTCAGGTACAATGTCAGACTCATAACATTTCTCATTAATTTTCTCCCTCGGTCCCTTCTTGCCAGTCCTGTTATTTCACCTCGACCTGAGCAGAAAACTTTTATATTTTGCACTAAGCTTCCCATGTCTCTATGGAAATTGAGCCTCTGCCACCAATTTAATGTGATCCTTTCTGTCAAATGCGCACTGAGAGCTGTGATATTGTATCAGTCTCACCACTCCTTTCCAGGTCAGTAAATATCCACACATTTATTACGCTTGCCCTGTGCTTTACTTCCCGCATCTCGCAATTGAATTTAGTCACCTTCCCTGACTTTCATACTTTATCTCTATGTTTAAAGAACTTACAGAATCTGACTGGGTACAGCAGCATATTAGTTATTATAATACCTTGGTCTTGTGGTTAAAACACAGAATATTTGCCAAATAAGCTGACGAAAGGAAGAAGTTAACATTATTGAGGAACGGCTTACAGAAATGGCTAGGAGATTGACAAGTGAGAGTGAAATCATGAGACATTGCCTCACTTCCTGCAATGATGTATGCTGTGTCTCATTAGCATATCATGCTATCATTATTAAGCCCTTATACTTCATCTCCAACCCCCGTCTGGTCTCTGATTCTCCGCATCATACTGCATCTTCCCCTCTGAAAGTCTCTGACTTCAATCCCTTTTTAATAGATGCAACTGCCGTGGTAGTTTAGCTCACTTGGCTAGACAGCTAGCTGGTTTGTGATGCAAAGTGTGGCCCATGATGCAGGTTCAATCCCCGTGCCGGCTGAAGTTATTCATGAAGGCCCCGCCTTCTCAACCTTGCCCCTCGTCTAAAGTGTGGGGATCCTCAGGTTAAATCTCCACCAGTCAGCTCTCCCCTCCTCCCCTCCTCAAAGGGGTCAACCAGCCTCTGGGACCATGGTGACATTACTTCACCAGTCTACCCAAACAAGTCTTTGGAAGAGATTGGGGAATTGAGCCCTGCTGGGCAGAGGGAGAATTTGGAGATGACTCAGGTTCACCAATCTCGTTGTCTCTGGACCTCGGAATGTCGGTGGTCTTTTCAGCAGGGCAGAAGGTATTAGGTGTATTAGGTTGCTTATGTGTGGCAATTAGTAAACAGCTGTTCAGTCTCACCATACCATTTTCAGTCTGAATGGGCGGCACGGTAGCACAGTGGTTAGCACTGTTGCTTCACAGCTCCAAGGTCCCAGGTTCGATTCCCGGCTTGGGTCACTGCGGAGTCTGCACGTTCTCCCCGTGTCTGCGTGGGTTTCCTCCGGGTGCCCCGGTTTCCTCCCACAGTCCAAAGATGTGCAGGTTAGGTGGGTTGGCCGTGCTATATTGCCCTTAGTGTCCTAAACGTTAGGTAGGGTTACTGGGTGACGGGGATAGGCTGGAAGTAGGGTGCTCTTTCAAAGGGCTGGTGCAGACCCACTGGGCCGAATGGCCTCCTTCTGCACTGTAAATTCTATGATGGTCTATGATAAGGTGGGACGATGGATGTGGCTCTCTGTTCAACACTGCTCCATAGGGAATGTGATCTTGGCCGGTGGCCTGGCGGGTTCCATGCTTTGTAATGTTCGCCCACATCTGGCTGGAATCACACTCATCCTCTTTCTCCCTCTCTTTGTCCAAATGCGTGTGGGAGAGGAAGGAGTTGAGATTTCAGTCTTCCTTCCTGAGGCGTTTACCTGGTGCTGAACTATTTTGATGTGGAATTGAAGAATAGCTCAGATGTGCATGTTAGATGTCACGATTCTTCCTCAGTAATATTGTCACATTGGGCACTCCTCTTTTAGCTTCACCATTGGTTTGAGGATTTTCTGGTGAATGGGCCCGATGGACATCAGATTTCTGTGCAGCTTTGATTTCGTTCAGTTGCTGAATTGTTGTTGGTGGAGCTTTGGTTGTTATTGATACAAACGTTCCTACCTGTCCAACAAGGAATACATCACTTTATCCAGGTTTTGCCACTGGAGTACAGGTCAAGGCATCTGTTGTTTCCCCGAACAAACTCTGCCTTTGCATCAAAATCATCAACCTCAGTCTGATATTCGTGGAGGCATTTTTGCTAACTCCTTAGACTTTGACAGCGTCACTAAGGGTTTGTGGACTGTCTCTATCTTGAAATGGAGACAAAGGGCATAATCTGTGAACCTTTCATAAGCCCATGTAGCAGCTGTTACTTCCTTCCCGATCACTGCAGGTCTCTGTCAGTCTTTGTCAGAGTTGCAAGTCGTATCAGCGTCTCTTTGATTTTCTCAGAAGTCCAAATTTGTGATTTCTCCCAGCAATGTGTCTCGCCTTGTCTCAGCAGCTGATGTATTGGCTCAGTGCAGACTGGGCAGAAACTTTCGTCTTCTGTGGATCAACCCGAGCACCGGATGAATTCACAATATTCCCAAGGAACCTGACAGACGACGGTGAGAATTCACATTTGTTGCTGAGTCTAAACTGCTTCCTTTAGGCGTCACAGCACAGCTCACACTCTCATGTCATGTCCTGTCCGAGTCGATCCAGCGATCAGAACATCATCCATGAGACGTACAGCTCCAGTCAGTCCTAGGATAGTTGACACTGCCTTAGGGAAGATTTATGGTGCTGATGTTAAGCCAAAGGAAAACCGTTGGAAACAAAACCTCCCAAATGGTGTCGGGAAAGCTGTGAGTGATGTAGACATTTAATTATACAATCATAGAATTTACAGTGCAGAAGGAGGCCATTCAGCCCATCAAATCTGCACCGGCTCTTTGAAAGAGCGCCCTGCTCAAGCCCACATATCTACCCAATCCCCGTAACCCCCACTTAACCTTTTTGGACACTAAGGGCAATTTAGCATGGCCAATCCACCTAACCTGCACATTTTTGGACTGTGGGAGGAAACCGGAGCACCCGAAGGAAACCCGCGCACACACGGGGAGAATGTGCCGACTCCGCACAGACAGTAACCTAGCCGAAATCGAAGCTGGGACCCTGGAGCTGTGAGGCAACTGTGCTAACCACTGTGCGACTGTACTGCCCTAACCTCAGAGTACCCAATTCATTTTTTCCAATTAGGGGGCAATTTAGCGTGGCCAATGCACCTACCCTGCACATCTTTGGGTTGTGGGGACGAAACCCACGCAACACGGGGAGAATGTGCAAACTCCACACGGACAGTGACCCAGAGCTGGGATCGAACCTGGGACCTCGGTGCCGTGAGGCAATCTTGCTAACTATTGTGCCACCGTGCTGCCCCCTGTATCGACGGGCAGTTGCCAAAAACCTTTGTATCTGTTGTCGTGCAAATTGAACTCCTTCCCAATCCTGCCAGGCTTCCATCCACAGGTGACATGGGGCGAACTTCATGTTCAACTGCTTTGTTCAGCTGGGTAAGATCTACTCAAATTCTGCTCGACCCATTGGGTTTCGGCACTGCGACCATCCTTGAGCTCAGGCCCATTGGCTTTGTTGACTCAGTTGCATAGTGGTTAGCACTACTGCCTCACAGCGGCAGGGACCTGGGTTCAATTCCGCCGTTGGGGCTTTGCACTTTCCCCCCCGTGTCTGCGTGGGTTTCCTCCGGGTGCTCCGGTTTCCTCCCACAGTCCAAAGATGTGCAGGTTAGGTGGATTGGCCATGCTAAATTGCCCCTTAGTGTCCAGAGATGTGCAGGTTAGTTAAGGGGTTATTGGGATAGAGCAGGGGAGTAGGCTTGGGTAGAGTGCTCTTTCGGACAACTGGTGCAGAATTGATGGGCGGTATGGCCTCCTTCTGCACTGTAGGGATTCTATGATTCTGTCACGGGTGAAATAACCCCCTTGCATCAAAATTGAGCCAATTTTCTTCTTTACCTTTGGCGAGAGTGGATGAGGAACCTTTCTGGGTGTAAACAGACACCCTGGGCGGGATTCTCTCAGCCCGGGCTGGGCCGGAGAATCCCCGCGGCCGGCGCGAATAGGGCCACGCCGCTCCGACGCCGGCACGCGATTCACCACAGAGCGGAGAATCGGCGCCATTGGCGACGGCTTGATTGACGCAGCGCCGGTCGGGGGCTGCTCTACTGGGCACCCCCCCCCCCCCCCCCGGCGATTCTCCGCCCGGGATGATCCGAGCAGCCATTGTAAAAACGCCGAGTCCCGCCGGCGCCGTCCACACCTGCTCTCAGCCGGCGGGAACTTAGCGTGGAAGAGTAGGGGGGGGCAGCCTGTGGGGGGGGGGGGGGGTCCGACCCTGGCCTCCGATGTGGCCTGGCCCGCGATCGGGGCCCACCGATCGGCCTCTGGCTGGGGGCCTCCTTTCTTCCACGCCGGCCCCTGTAGTCCTGCGCCATGTTGCGTCGGGGCCGGGGCGGAGAAGGAAGCCACTGCGCATGCGCGGATCCCGCGGCGCCCAGTTGATGCCGGGATCAGCAGCTGGAGAGGCGTGGTCCGCTCCAGTGCCGTGCTGGCCCCCTGTAGGGGCCAGAATTGCTGATCCTGAGGCCGTGTTGACTCCGTCGGGAAACGCGACAGCATTTACAACGGCGGCGACACTTAGCCTCAGGATCAGAGAATCCCGCCCACTGGCTTCGCTTTAGGACATGGTAATGTGTTCCGCTGTCTCCAGCTCTCCTGGTCCTGTGAACAGTTTTTATGCTGATCTTCTCAGCTTTCCATTTCCTCCACTCTGCAAATCAGATGTAAGTCAGTCCAGGCTTTCCTGCTTCAGAGTGAATTCCTCTGGTTCAGGGTCATACACAAGGGATGCGATTCCCCGGAAAGATTTCTATGTGTTGTCGCGAGTGGGAATTGCTGTGATATTGAACCACACCTGTGGCTAACGATGCCCTCTCTGTGTCTCCTCAGGAAAATCTCTCCCATAATCGCCAGGAGAGCACCCAGACTGGCGGAGGGGTGCCGGACATAAGAATCCTCACCCACTTTGAGGAGTGGACCCTGGAGGTGACGGTGTGGCCGAGGACAGAGCGGTCACTCATGCAGAGGTTGGCGGACGCCGCAGAGGTGAGGAACCACCGGGCCCAATCCGGAGGACCTGTCAAACGTGAGTTGTTATTGCCTTCCTGACTGACCCATCCCTCTCACTGACCACATCCATTCTCCCACAGATCCTCCAACCGATGGCACTGGCCCATCCCGGGCGGCCCTCTCTCCAGTCTCCCAGGATACCACCTCGGAGAAGAGCTCCGATGATGCCGCTGTTATAGTGTATGGTAGGTCCGCCTTGCAAGGCGGGGTATAAGAGCCCGTGCTGCCCCAGCAGCCTTCATTCTGTACCTGAGCTGCTGGGGGAAACATCTATCTTATTAAAGCCTTCAGTTGGACTACAACCTCGCTTTAGTGGTTATTGATCGTGCATCAATTTAATATGCTAGATTTAAAAGGATGGAGCTCCGAATCAAGCTGAAGTGTCTGCAACTCAGTCCCCACGCGGCGAACTCAGCGGCAATTTTCAAGCTGGCTGGCGTGTTTTAAAGGATATCTCGGAACGCCCGAAACCACACCCACGGGAAAACAGAAAATGCAAGTCCTGCACTCGAGGGTGAGCCTGGAAATTTACACCCTCATCGAGGACGCGGAAGACGTCAATGCAGCGATAGAGCTGCTAAAAGGGCATTATATTTGCCCAGTAAACCAGGTCTACGCCCAACATCTGCGAGCAACGAGGCGACAAATCCCTGGGGAATTGCTGGAAGAATTCTACCGTGCGCTCCTGGTGTTGGGGAGAAACTGCAGCTGCCCGCAAGTTTCGGCGAGCGACCACACAGAACTTTTGATCCGGGACGCTTTCGTTGCAGGTATGCTGTCCTCCCAAATCCACCAGCGATTGCTGGAAAAAGACACCCCAGGCCTCAAGGAGGCACGGGCCCTTGCAGGCTCCCTGGATGTGGCCTCCAGAAATGCCTGCGCTTACGTTCCCGACCGCGCGGCAGCCCCCTGGGCAGAGTGGAACCCCTCCGCAGCTGACCCCGAGACATTCCCCATTCCCTGTGCTGCAAGGCGGCCTGTCAACCCCGGGGGGCCCCACTGCTACTTTTGTGGGTAGGTCAAGCACCCCCGGCAGCGCTGCCCAGCACGCGCATCCACCTGCAAGGGATGCGGTAAAAAGGGCCACTTTGTGGTGGTATGCCAGGCCCGGGCGGTCGCCGCGGTCTCCGGCGGCGAATGCGGACCGCCACCACAAACCTCTCCACGGTCCTCCTGTGGCCAGCGGGCGCCGCCATCTTCCTACTCCAGGGCCACGTGCGGCCCCTGGGAGCCGCCATCTTGTCCCGCGGACGCCATGTTCAATGAATGGGTGCTGCCATTTTGTGCACCCCCAGCCATGTGCGACCAATGGTAGCCGCCACCTTGGATGGACTCTCAGGACCCCAGCCCGACTGACCGCACACCGCCCGAAGCGAACACTCAACCGCTGCGATTAACCTCGGTGACCCTAGATCAGACCCGGCCTCGAACACTCTCAACTGCTACAACAACAGTGCTAATCAACGGGCACGGGAGGTCCTGCTTAATCCACTCAGGGAGCACAGAGAGCTTCATACACCCCGACACGGTAAGGCGCTGTTCTCTCCTCGTCCACCCGTTAATCAAAAAATCTCCCGGGCCACTCAGTAGAGATGAAGGGGTTTTGTAGGGAGGCAAACCTCCCAGTCCAGGGAAGGGAGTTTAAAAATTATCGGTTTACCTCCTTCCCCACCTCTGCGCGGCCACACTCCTAGGTTTAGACTTCCAGTGTAATCTCCAAAGTCTAACTTTCAAATTCGGCGGCCCTATACCCCCCCTCACTGACTGCGGCCTCGCGACCCTCAAGGTCGATCTGCCTTCCTTGTTTGCGAACCATCACCCCGGATTGCAAACCCGTCGCCACCAGGAGCAGACGGTTCAGTGCCCAGGATCGGATCTTTATTAGGTCAGAGGTCCAAAGGCTACTGAGGGAAGGAGTCATTGAAGCTAGCAACAGTCCCTGGAGAGCTCAAGTAGTGGTGGTAAAGACCGGGGAGAAGCATAGGATGGTCATCGATAACAGTCAGACCATCAACAGGTTTACGCAGCTGGACGCGTACCCTGGTAAACAGGATAACGCATTACACGGTCTTCTCCACGATGGATCTTAAGTCCGCCTACCACCAGCTCCCCATCCGCACTAGTGACCGCAAATACACTGCCTTCGAGGCAGATGGGCGGCTCTATCACTTCTTAAGGGTTCCCTTCGGTGTCACCAATGTGGTCTCGGTCTTCCAGCGTGAGATGGACTGAATGGCAGCACGGTAGCACGGTAGCATTGTGCTAGCACGATTGCTTCACAGCTCCAGGGTCCCAGGTTCGATTCCGGCTTGGGTCACTGTCTGTGCGGAGTCTGCACATCCTCCCCGTGTGTGCGTGGGTTTCCTCCGGGTGCTCCGGTTTCCTCCCACAGTCCAAAGATGTGCAGGTTAGGTGGATTGGCCATGATAAATTGCCCTTAGTGTCCAAAATTGCCCTTAGTGTTGGGTGGGGTTACTGGGTTATGGTGGCGGTGTTGACCTTGGGTAGGGTGTTCTTTCCAAGAGCCGGTGCAGACTCGATGGGCTGAATGGCCTCCTTCTGCACTGTAAATTCTATGAAATTCTATGAATGGTTAACCGGTACGGTTTACGGGCAACATTCCTGTATCTCGATAATGTCACCATCTGCGGCCACGACCAGCAGGACCACGACACCAACCTCCGAAAATTCCTCCAGACCGCAAAGATCCTTAACCTTACATATAACAAGGATAAATGCGTGTTTAGCACCGACCACCTAGCCATCCTCGGCTACGTAGTGCGAAATGGAGTTATAGGCCCCGACCCTGAAAGCATGCGCCCGCGCTGCCTAGGGTTTTTCTCTTACTATGCCCAGTGGGTCCCCAACTATGCGGACAAGGCCCGTCCCACAGTTTTCCCCTGTCGATAGAGGCCCGCCAGGCCTTCAGCCGCATCAAAGCAGACATTGCAAAGGCCACGATGCACACCATCGACGAGTCTCTCCCCTTCCAGGTCGAGAGCAACGCATCTGACGTAGCTCTGACGGCCACCTCAACCAAGCGGGCAGACCCGTGGCCTTCTTCTCACGTACCCTCCATGCTTCTGAAATTCGCCGCTCCTCAGTCGAAAAGGGGGCCCAGGCCATAGTAGAAGCTGTGCGACATTGGAGGTATTACCTGGCCGGCAGGAGATTCACTCTGCTCACTGACCAACGGTCAGTTGCTTTCATGTTCGATAATGCACAGCGGGGCAAGATAAAAAACATTAAAATCTTGTGGTGGAGGATCGAACTCTCCACCTACAACTACGAGATTGTGTATCGTCCCGGGAAACTAAACGAGCCTCCTGATGCCCTGTCCCGCGGTACATGTGCCAATGCACAAGTGGACCGCCTCCGAGCCCTCCACGAGGACCTCTGCCACCGGGGGTAACTCGCTTTTTCCACTTTATCAAGACCCGCAACCTGAGCCTACTCCATTGAGGAGGTCAGGACAGCCACCAGGGACTGCCAAATCTGCGCGGAGTGCAAACCGCACTTCTACCGGCCAGAGAAAGCGCACCTGATAAAGGCTTCCTGTCCCTTTGAACGCCTCAGCATGGACTTCAAAGACCCCCTCCCATCCACCGACCGCAACACGTACTTCCTGAACGTGATTGACGAGTACTCCTGGTTCCCATTTGCCATCCACTGCCACAGAGATCGAGGCCAAGCTCCCGGAGTCACCTCCACCGGACCTCCACCGGAGTCGCCACCAAGGCTTCGACGATCACAGAGGACGACCAGGGCCCCCGATCGACTGATTGCTTCATTTCAAAGTGTATAGTTAATTATGAATCATAAATGGTAAATAGTAAATAGAATTGTAAATAGTTACAAAATGCTGTACGGAGGGATTACAGTACCCCCATAACTATAATTTCTACCACGCTTCCATGTTGTAATATCAGGCCACCACTCCCGCCGGACTCTTTTTTAACAGGGGGTGAATGTGGTAGTCTGCGTAGAGGTATTACGGTACCTGGTAATGCTGGAACACCATTGGTAGATATTGTATGTTTCCTATTGGCCAAGCTGTATGGTAGCTCCGCCCTGCAAGGCAGGGTATAAGAACCCGTGCCGCCCCAGCAGCCTTCATTCTGTACCTGAGCTGCTGGGGGAAACATTTAGCTTATTAAAGCCTTCAGTTGGACTACAACCTCGCTTTAGTGATCATTGATCGTGCATCACTGCTGCATGTGTGGTATTGCCTCCCGTAGTGTCCAGGCATCAAGGTGTGATTGGGATGCTAGGCAATCACTCCCACATACTACATGGCCCGCCCACAGACAGGAATCCACTTGGGTTGTGTGAAGTGCTCACTTAACCACGATTGCCAATCCTCGATTAGCAATAGCCTTCAGCGGCACAGCCAGGTGCCTCGGCAGCCGGTGGAGGTTATGGGTGGTCGGTGGGGCAGACGGGCAGGGACAAAGGTTGCCCCAGGACACGCGATCCAGGGATTGGCATGGTGGTTCTGCAGACGGTTGCCCCCCCAGTTGTTCCCCCAGTACCTCCCCCTCCCACCCTCCCATGTCAGCCCACCCCCAGCCGAGGAAGCCCCACCCCCCCGCTGAGCACTTGGATGGTGACCCAGTGCCTCCGGGCTCTTTGCCTGTGAGCAAAGATGGCTACTCACCTCCTCGGCTCCCCACCGAAGCCCTTCCACCTGGTTCATGTTTTCAAAAGGAGTGCTAATCGGCTAAGCGTGACCACTTGCTGGGGAGGCCGCTGAATGACGGGAGGCCGGTGGATATGTGGCGGCTCATGCTAATTGTATGGCAATGAGGCTTAAGTGGTGATGATTGGTTTCTCGCCTCGCTACGGCGAGATCCAGATTTCAACAACGGGAGCGGGCCGGTTGCATCACAAACTGGCACCTGGTGTGTTCCCGTTTATGACCTCTCCCGTTATTCACCGGCCTCATTTTGCTTAAGCAAGAGGAAACGAGGCTGGAAAATCACGCCCATTGTGCCAATGATTTTACTCTCTCTATATTGAAAGGCGCATTCGGTTGCCCTATGACCTTGAGTTCCATACACCATGGACAATATAGTTTTTCATAATGGTTGGAGACATCATTTTTCCAATTGTGGTTCAGCATCAGAAAAATAAACAATGCCGCTGTACCTGTATTAAACTTAAGGTATGTCTCCTTTCCCGACACTAGGATATCGGTACTCCAGTAGCTTTTGTTTGGGTCTTGGATCTCTCCAAGCAAAGGCATCTCAATCCCATTGACATCTTCTATTTCATGGATCCTGTCCACATTCAGAACCTTTGACGAATGGTGGCTGCCATGTGCCAACACCAAGGATAATACACCTGCTCATCTTCAAATATTGACCAGACACGGGGAGAACAGTCACTTGCTCACCTTCAAATATTGACCAGGACACCGAGGAGGACACTGCCCTGCTCATCTTCAAATATTGACCAGAACATCAAGGAGAACACTGTCCTGCTCATCTTCAAATATTGACCAGAACATCGAGGAGAACACTGCACTGCTCATCTTCAAATATTGCCCAGGACACCGAGGAGGACACTGCCCTGCTCATCTTCAAATATTGACCAGGACACCAAGGAGAACACTGCCCTGCTCATCTTCAAATATTGACCAGTACACCGGGGAGAACAATGCCCTGCTCATCTTCAAATATTGCCAAAGGACACCGAGGAGGACACTGCCCTGCTCATCATCCAATATTGACCTGAACATCAAGGAGAACACTGTCCTGCTCATTTTCAAATATTGACCAGGACACTGAGGAGAACACTGTCCTGCCCATCTTCAAATATTGACCAGAACACTGGGAGAACAATGCCCTGCTCATCATCAAATATTGACCAGAACACCGAGGAGAACACTGTCCTGCTCACCTTCAATTATTGACCAGACACCGGGAGAACACTGGACTGCACATCTTCAAATATTGACCAGGACACCAAGGATAATACACCTGCTCATCTTCAAATATTGACCAGGACACCGAGGAGGACACTGCCCTGCTCACCTTCAAATATTGACCAGAACACCGAGGAGAACACTGCCCTGCTCATCTTCAAATATTGACCAGAACACCGAGGAGAACACTGCCCTGCTCACCTTCAAATATTGGCCAGACACCGGGGAGAACACTGTCCTGCTCATCTTCAAATATTGACCAGGACACCGAGGAGGACAATGCCCTGCTCACCTTCAAATATTGACCAGAATATCAAGGAGAACACTATCCTGCTCATCTTCAAATATTGACCAGGACATCGAGGAGAACACTGCCCTGCTCATCTTCAAATATTGACCAGGACACCGAGGAGGACACTGCCCTGCACACCTTCAAATATTGACCAGGACATCAAGGAGAACACTGTCCTGCTCATCTTCAAATATTGACCAGGACACCGAGGAGGACACTGCCCTGCTCACCTTCAAATATTGACCAGGACACCGAGGAGGACACTGCCCTGCTCATCTTCAAATATTGACCAGGACACCGAGGAGAACACTGCCCTGCTCATCATCAAATATTGCCCAGGACACTGAGGAGGACACTGCCCTGCTCATCTTCAAATATTGCCCAGGACACCGAGGAGGACACTGCCCTGCTCATCTTCAAATATTGACCAGGACACTGAGGAGAACACTGCCCTGCTCATCTTCAAATATTGACCAGGTCACCGAGGAGAACACTGTCCTGCTCATCTTCAAATATTGACCAGGACACTGAGGAGAACACTGCATGCTCATCTTCAAATATTGACCAGGACACCGAGGAGAACACTGGACTGCTCACCTTCAAATATTGACCAGGTCACCGAGGAGAACACTGCCCTGCTCATCTTCAAATATTGACCAGGTCACCGAGGAGAGAACTGCCCTGCTCACCTTCAAATATTGACCAGACACCGGGGAGGACACTGCCCTGCTCACCTTCAAATATTGACCAGAACATCGAGGAGAACACTGTCCTCCTCATCTTCAAATATTGACCAGAACATCAAGGAGAACATTGCCCTGCTCATCTTCAAATATTGACCAGGACACCGAGGAGAACACTGTCCTGCTAATCTTCAAATATTGACCAGGACATCGAGGAGAACACTGCCTTGCTCATCTTCAAATATAGATCAGGTCACCGAGGAGAACACTGTCCTGCTCATCTTCAAATATTTACCAGGACATCGAGGAGAACACTGCCTTGCTCATCTTCAAATCTTGACCAGGACATCGAGGAGAACACTGCCCTGCTCATCTTCAAATATTGACCAGGACATCGAGGAGAACACTGCCCTGCTCATCTTCAAATATTGACCAGGACATCGAGGAGAACACTGCCCTGCTCATCTTCAAATATTGACCAGAGCACCGAGGAGAACACTGCCCTGCTCACCTTCAAATATTGACCAGGACACTGAGGAGAACACTGCCCTGCTCATCTTCTAATATTGACCAGAACACTGAGGAGAACACTGCCCTGCTCACCTTCAAATATTGACCAGGACATCAAGGAGAACACTGCTCTGCTCATCTTCAAATATTGACCAGAACATCAAGGAGACCACTGTCCTGCTCATCTTCAAATATTGACCAGGACACCGAGGAGAACACTGCCCTGCTCACCTTCAAATATTGACCAGGACACTGAGGAGAACACTGCCCTGCTCATCTTCAAATATTGACCAGAACACTGAGGAGAACACTGTCTTGCTCAACTTCAAATATTGACCAGGACACCGAGGAGAACACTGCCCTGCTCATCTTCAAATATTGACCAGAACACCGAGGAAAACACTGCCCTGCTCATCTTCAATTATTGACCAGGACACCGAGGAGAACACTGTCCTGCTCATCTTCAAATATTGACCAGGACATCGAGGAGAACACTGCCCTGCTCATCTTCAAATATTGACCAGGACACCGAGGAGAACACTGCCCTGCTCACCTTCAAATATTGACCAGGACATCAAGGAGAACACTGCCCTGCTCATCTTCAAACATTGACCAGGACATCGAGGAGAACACTGCTTTGCTCATCTTCAAATATTGACCAGGACACCGAGCAGAACACTGTCCTGCTCATCTTCAAATATTGACCAGGACACCGAGGAGAACACTGCCTTGCTCAAATTCAAATATTGACCAGGACACCGAGGAGAACACTGCCCTGCTCATCTTCAAATATTGACCAGGACACCGAGGAGAACACTGCCCTGCTCATCATCAAATATTGCCCAGGACACTGAGGAGGACACTGCCCTGCTCATCTTCAAATATTGCCCAGGACACCGAGGAGGACACTGCCCTGCTCATCTTCAAATATTGACCAGAACACCGAGGAGAACACTGCCCTGCTCACCTTCAAATATTGGCCAGACACCGGGTAGAACACTGTCCTGCTCATCTTCAAATATTGACCAGGACACCGAGGAGGACACTGCCCTGCTCACCTTCAAATATTGACCAGAATATCAAGGAGAACACTGTCCTGCTCATCTTCAAATATTGACCAGGACACCGAGGAGGACACTGCCCTGCTCACCTTCAAATTTTGACCAGAATATCAAGGAGAACACTATCCTGCTCATCTTCAAATATTGACCAGGACATCGAGGAGAACACTGCCCTGCTCATCTTCAAATATTGACCAGGACACCGAGGAGGACACTGCCCTGCACACCTTCAAATATTGACCAGGACATCAAGGAGAACACTGTCCTGCTCATCTTCAAATATTGACCAGGACACCGAGGAGGACACTGCCCTGCTCACCTTCAAATATTGACCAGGACACCGAGGAGAACACTGCCCTGCTCATCTTCAAATATTGACCAGGACATCGAGGAGAACACTGCCCTGCTCATCATCAAGTATTGCCCAGGACACTGAGGAGGACACTGCCCTGCTCACCTTCAAATATTGCCCAGGACACCGAGGAGGACACTGCCCTGCTCATCTTCAAATATTGACCAGGACACTGAGGAGAACACTGCCCTGCTCATCTTCAAATATTGACCAGAACACTGAGGAGAACACTGCCCTGCTCATCTTCAAATATTGACCAGGACACTGAGGAGAACACTGCATGCTCATCTTCAAATATTGACCAGGACACCGAGGATAACACTGCCCTGCTCACCTTCAAATATTGACCAGGTCACCGAGGAGAACACTGCCCTGCTCATCTTCAAATATTGACCAGGTCACCGAGGAGAACACTGCCCTGCTCACCTTCAAATATTGACCAGAAAGCGGGGAGGACACTGCCCTGCTCACCTTCAAATATTGACCAGAACACCGAGGAGAACACTGTCCTCCTCATCTTCAAATATTGACCAGAACATCAAGGAGAACACTGCCCTGCTCATCTTCAAATATTGACCAGGACACTGAGGAGAACACTGTCCTGCTCATCTTCAAATATTGACCAGGACATCGAGGAGAACACTGCCTTGCTCATCTTCAAATATTGATCAGGTCACCGAGGAGAACACTGTCCTGCTCATCTTCAAATATTGACCAGGACATCGAGGAGAACACTGCCTTGCTCATCTTCAAATCTTGACCAGGACATCGAGGAGAACACTGCCCTGCTAATCTTCAAATATTGACCAGGACATCGAAGAGAACACGGCCCTGCTCCTCTTCAAATATTGACCAGGACATCGAGGAGAACACTGCCCTGCTCATCTTCAAATATTGACCAGAGCACCGAGGAGAACACTGCCCTGCTCACCTTCAAATATTGACCAGGACACTGAGGAGAACACTGCCCTGCTCATCTTCAAATATTGACCAGAACACTGAGGAGAACACTGCCCTGCTCACCTTCAAATATTGACCAGGACATCAAGGAGAACACTGCCCTGCTCATCTTGAAATATTGACCAGAACATCAAGGAGACCACTGTCCTGCTCATCTTCAAATATTGACCAGGACACCGAGGAGAACACTGCCCTGCGCACCTTCAAATATTGACCAGAACATCAAGGAGACCACTGTCCTGCTCATCTTCAAATATTGATCAGGACACCGAGGAGAACACTGCCCTGCTCACCTTCAAATATTGACCAGGACACCGAGGAGAACACAGCCCTGCTCATCTTCAAATATTGACCAGACACCGAGGAAAACACTGCCCTGCTCATCTTCAATTATTGACCAGACACCGAGGAGAACACTGTCCTGCTCATCTTCAAATATTGACCAGGACACCGAGGAGAACACTGTCCTGCTCATCTTCAAATATTGACCAGAACATCAAGGAGAACACTGCCCTGCTCATCTTCAAATATTGACCAGAACACCGAGGAAAACACTGCCCTGCTCATCTTCAATTATTGACCAGACACCGGGGAGAAAACTGTCCTGCTCATCTTCAAATATTGACCAGTACACCAGGGAGAACACTGCCCTGCTCACCTTCAAATATTGACCAGAACATCAAGGAGAACACTGTCCTGCTCATCTTCAAATATTGACCAGGACACCGAGGAGAACACTGCCCTGCTCATCTTCAAATATTGACCAGGACACCGAGGAGGACACTGCCCAGCTAACCTTCAAATATTGACCAGGACACCGAGGAGAACACTGCCCTGCTCACCTTCAAATATTGACCAGGACATCGAGGAGGACACTGCCCTGCTCACCATCAAATATTGACCAGAACATCAAGGAGAACACTGTCCTGCTCATCTTCAAATATTGACCAGGACATCGAGGAGAACACTGCCCTGCTCATCTTCAAATATTGACCAGGACACCGAGGAGGACACTGCCCTGCTCACCTTCATATATTGACCAGGACACCGAGAAGGACACTGCCCTGCTCACCTTCAAATATTGACCAGGTCACCGAGGAGAACACTGTTCTGCTCATCTTCAAATATTGACCAGAACATCAAGGAGAACATTGTCCCGCTCATCTTCAAATATTGACCAGGACACCGAGGAGAACACTGCCCTGCTCATCTTCAAATATTGACCAGAACACCGAGGAGAACACTGCCCTGCTCACCTTCAAATATTGACCAGAACACCGAGGAGAACACTGTCCTGCTCATCTTCAAATATTGACCAGAACACCGAGGAGAACACTGCCCTGCTCATCTTCAAATATTGACCAGGACATCGAGGAGAACAATGCCCTGCTCACCTTCAAATATTGACCAGGACACCGAGGAGAACACAGCCCTGCTCATCTTCAAATATTGACCAGGACACCGAGGAGAACACTGCCCTGCTCACCTTCAAATATTGACCTGGACACCGAGGAGAACACTGTCCTGCTCATCTTCAAATATTGACCAGAACACCGAGGAAAACACTGCCCTGCTCATCTTCAATTATTGTCCAGACACCGGGGAGAACACTGCCTTGCTCATCTTCAATTATTGACCAGACTCCGGGGAGAACAATGTCCTGCTCATCTTCAAATATTGACCAGGACACCGAGGAGAACACTGCCTTGCTCATCTTCAAATATTGACCAGACACCGAGGAGAACACTGTCCTGCTCGTCTTCAAATATTGACCAGAACATCAAGGAGAACACTGCCCTGCTCATCTTCAAATATTAACCAGGTCACCGAGGAGAACACTGTCCTGCTCGTCTTCAAATATTGACCAGGACACCGAGGAGGACACTGCCCTGCTCATCTTCAAATATTGACCAGTACACCGAGGAGAACACTGCCCTGCTCATCTTCAAATATTGACCAGAACATCGAGGAGAACACTGCCCTGCTCATCTTCAAATATTGACCAGAACACCGAGGAGGACACTGCCCTGCTCATCTTCAAATATTGACCAGGTCACCGAGGAGAACACTGTTCTGCTCATCTTCAAATATTGACCAGAACATCAAGGAGAACATTGTCCCGCTCATCTTCAAATATTGACCAGGACACCGAGGAGAACACTGCCCTGCTCATCTTCAAATATTGACCAGAACACCGAGGAGAACACTGCCCTGCTCACCTTCAAATATTGACCAGAACACCGAGGAGAACACTGTCCTGCTCATCTTCAAATATTGACCAGAACACCGAGGAGAACACTGCCCTGCTCATCTTCAAATATTGACCAGGACATCGAGGAGAACAATGCCCTGCTCACCTTCAAATATTGACCAGGACACCGAGGAGAACACAGCCCTGCTCATCTTCAAATATTGACCAGGACACCGAGGAGAACACTGCCCTGCTCACCTTCAAATATTGACCTGGACACCGAGGAGAACACTGTCCTGCTCATCTTCAAATATTGACCAGAACACCGAGGAAAACACTGCCCTGCTCATCTTCAATTATTGTCCAGACACCGGGGAGAACACTGCCTTGCTCATCTTCAATTATTGACCAGACTCCGGGGAGAACAATGTCCTGCTCATCTTCAAATATTGACCAGGACACCGAGGAGAACACTGCCTTGCTCATCTTCAAATATTGACCAGACACCGAGGAGAACACTGTCCTGCTCGTCTTCAAATATTGACCAGAACATCAAGGAGAACACTGCCCTGCTCATCTTCAAATATTAACCAGGTCACCGAGGAGAACACTGTCCTGCTCGTCTTCAAATATTGACCAGGACACCGAGGAGGACACTGCCCTGCTCATCTTCAAATATTGACCAGTACACCGAGGAGAACACTGCCCTGCTCATCTTCAAATATTGACCAGAACATCGAGGAGAACACTGCCCTGCTCATCTTCAAATATTGACCAGAACACCGAGGAGGACACTGCCCTGCTCATCTTCAAATATTGACCAGAACACCGAGGAGAACACTGTCCTGCTCATCTTCAAATATTGACCAGGACACCGAGGAGGACACTGCCCTGCTCATCTTCAAATATTGACCAGGACACCGAGGAGAACACTGCCCTGCTCATCTTCAAAATTGACCAGAACATCGAGGAGAACACTGCCCTGCTCATCTTCAAATATTGACCAGAACACCGAGGAGGACACTGCCCTGCTCATCTTCAAATATTGACCTTAACCCCGAGGAGTACACTGTCCTGCTCATCTTCAAATATTGACCAGGACACCGAGGAGGACACTGCCCTGCTCACCTTCAAATATTGACCAGGACACCGGGGAGAACACTGCCCTGCTCACCTTCAAATATTGACCAGAACACCGAGGAGGACACTGCCCTGCTCCTCTTCAAATATTGACCAGGACATCGAGGAGAACACTGCCCTGCTCATCTTCAATTATTGACCAGTACACCGGGGAGAACACTGCCCTGCTCATCTTCAAATATTGACCAGAACATCAAGGAGAACACTGTCCTACTCATCTTCAAATATTGACCAGGACACCGAGGAGGACACTGCCCTGCTCACCTTCAAATATTGACCAGGACACCGAGGAGGACACTGCCCTGCTCATCTTCAAATATTGACCAGGACACCGAGGAGGACACTGCCCTGCTCACCTTCAAATATTGACCAGAACATCAAGGAGAACTCTGCCCTGCTGATCATCAAATATTGACCAGGACACTGAGGAGAACACTGTCCTGCTCATCTTCAAATATTGACCAGGACACCGAGGAAAACACTGCCCTGCTCATCTTGAAATATTGACCAGGACACCGAGGAGGACACTACCCTGCTCACCTTCAAATATTGACCAGGACACCGAGGAGAACACTGTCCTGCTCACCTTCAAATATTGCCCAGGACACTGAGGAGGACACTGCCCTGCTCATCTTCAAATATTGCCCAGGACACCGAGGAGGACACTGCCCTGCTCATCTTCAAATATTGACCAGGACACTGAAGAGAACACTGCCCTGCTCATCTTGAAATATTGACCAGAACACTGAGGAGAACACTGCCCTGCTCATCTTCAAATATTGACCAGGACACTGAGGAGAACACTGCATGCTCATCTTCAAATATTGACCAGGACACCGAGGAGAACACTGGACTGCTCACCTTCAAATATTGACCAGGTCACCGAGGAGAACACTGCCCTGCTCATCTTCAAATATTGACCAGGTCACCGAGGAGAACACTGCCCTGCTCACCTTCAAATATTGACCAGACACCGGGGAGGACACTGCCCTGCTCACCTTCAAATATTGACCAGAACATCGAGGAGAACACTGTCCTCCTCATCTTCAAATATTGACCAGAACATCAAGGAGAACACTGCCCTGCTCATCTTCAAATATTGACCAGGACACTGAGGAGAACACTGTCCTGCTCATCTTCAAATATTGACCAGGACATCGAGGAGAACACTGCCTTGCTCATCTTCAAATATTGATCAGGTCACCGAGGAGAACACTGTCCTGCTCATCTTCAAATATTGACCAGGACATCGAGGAGAACACTGCCTTGCTCATCTTCAAATCTTGACCAGGACATCGAGGAGAACACTGCCCTGCTCATCTTCAAATATTGACCAGGACATCGAGGAGAACACTGCCCTGCTCATCTTTAAATATTGACCAGGACATCGAGGAGAACACTGCCCTGCTCATCTTCAAATATTGACCAGAGCACCGAGGAGAACACTGCCCTGCTCACCTTCAAATATTGACCAGGACATCAAGGAGTACACTGCTCTGCTCATCTTCAAATATTGACCAGAACATCAAGGAGACCACTGTCCTGCTCATCTTCAAATATTGACCAGGACACCGAGGAGAACACTTCCCTGCTCACCTTCAAATTTTGACCAGGACACTGAGGAGAACACTGCCCAGCTCATCTTCAAATATTGACCAGAACACTGAGGAGAACACTGTCCTGCTCATCTTCAAATATTGACCAGAACACCGGGGAGAACACTGTCCTGCTCATCTTCAAATATTGACCAGGACACCGAGGAGAACACTGTCCTGCTCATCTTCAAATATTGACCAGGACATCGAGGAGAACACTGCCCTGCTCATCTTCAAATATTGACCAGGACACCGAGGAGAACACTGCCCTGCTCACCTTCAAATATTGACCAGGACATCAAGGAGAACACTGCCCTGCTCATCTTCAAATATTGACCAGGACATCGAGAAGAACACTGCTTTGCTCATCTTCATATATTGACCAGGACACCGAGGAGACCATTGTCCTGCTCATCTTCAAATATTGACCAGGACACCGAGGAGAACACTGCCTTGCTCAAATTCAAATATTGACCAGGACACCGAGGAGAACACTGCCCTGCTCATCATCAAATATTGCCCAGGACACTGAGGAGGACACTGCCCTGCTCATCTTCAAATATTGCCCAGGACACCGAGGAGGACACTGCCCTGCTCATCTTCAAATATTGACCAGAACACCGAGGAGAACACTGCCCTGCTCATCATCAAATATTGCCCAGGACACTGAGGAGGACACTGCCCTGCTCATCTTCAAATATTGCCCAGGACACCGAGGAGGACACTGCCCTGCTCATCTTCAAATATTGCCCAGGACACCGAGGAGAACACTGCCCTGCTCACCTTCAAATATTGGCCAGACACCGGGGAGAACACTGTCCTGCTCATCTTCAAATATTGACCAGGACACCGAGGAGGACACTGCCCTGCTCACCTTCAAATATTGACCAGAATATCAAGGAGAACACTGTCCTGCTCATCTTCAAATATTGACCAGGACACCGAGGAGGACACTGCCCTGCTCACCTTCAAATATTGACCAGAAAATCAAGGAGAACACTATCCTGCTCATCTTCAAATATTGACCAGGACATCGAGGAGAACACTGCCCTGCTCATCTTCAAATATTGACCAGGACACCGAGGAGGACACTGCCCTGCACACCTTCAAATATTGACCAGGACATCAAGGAGAACACTGTCCTGCTCATCTTCAAATATTGACCAGGACACCGAGGAGGACACTGCCCTGCTCACCTTCAAATATTGACCAGGACACCGAGGAGAACACTGCCCTGCTCATCTTCAAATATTGACCAGGACACCGAGGAGAACACTGCACTGCTCATCATCAAATATTGCCCAGGACACAGAGGAGGACACTGCCCTGCTCATCTTCAAATATTGACCAGGACACCGAGGAGAACACTGCCCTGCTCATCATCAAATATTGCCCAGGACACTGAGGAGGACACTGCCCTGCTCATCTTCAAATATTGCCCAGGACACCGAGGAGGACACTGCCCTGCTCATCTTCAAATATTGACCAGGACACTGAAGAGAACACTGCCCTGCTCATCTTCAAATATTGACCAGAACACTGAGGAGAACACTGCCCTGCTCATCTTCAAATATTGACCAGGTCACCGAGGAGAACACTGTCCTGCTCATCTTCAAATATTGACCAGGACACTGAGGAGAACACTGCATGCTCATCTTCAAATATTGACCAGGACACCGAGGAGAACACTGGACTGCTCACCTTCAAATATTGACCAGGTCACCGAGGAGAACACTGCCCTGCTCATCTTCAAATATTGACCAGGTCACCGAGAAGAATACTGCCATGCTCACCTTCAAATATTCACCAGACACCGGGGAGGACACTGCCCTGCTCACCTTCAAATATTGACCAGAACATCGAGGAGAACACTGTCCTCCTCATCTTCAAATATTGACCAGAACATCAAGGAGAACACTGCCCTGCTCATCTTCAAATATTGACCAGGACACTGAGGAGAACACTGTCCTGCTCATCTTCAAATATTGACCAGGACATCGAGGAGAACACTGCCTTGCTCATCTTCAAATATTGATCAGGTCACCGAGGAGAACACTGTCCTGCTCATCTTCAAATATTGACCAGGACATCGAGGAGAACACTGCCTTGCTCATCTTCAAATCTTGACCAGGACATCGAGGAGAACACTGCCCTGCTCATCTTCAAATATTGACCAGGACATCGAGGAGAACACTGCCCTGCTCATCTTCAAATATTGACCAGGACATCGAGGAGAACACTGCCCTGCTCATCTTCAAATATTGACCAGAGCACCGAGGAGAACACTGCCCTGCTCACCTTCAAATATTGACCAGGACACTGAGGAGAACACTGCCCTGCTCATCTTCAAATATTGACCAGAACACTGAGGAGAACACTGCCCTGCTCACTTCAAATATTGACCAGGACATCAAGGAGAACACTGCTCTGCTCATCTTCAAATATTGACCAGAACATCAAGGAGACCACTGTCCTGCTCATCTTCAAATATTGACCAGGACACCGAGGAGAACACTGCCCTGCTCACCTTCAAATATTGACCAGGACACTGAGGAGAACACTGCCCTGCTCATCTTCAAATATTGACCAGAACACTGAGGAGAACACTGTCCTGCTCATCTTCAAATATTGACCAGAACACCGAGGAAAACACTGCCCTGCTCATCTTCAATTATTGACCAGACACCGGGGAGAACACTGTCCTGCTCATCTTCAAATATTGACCAGGACACCGAGGAGAACACTGTCCTGCTCATCTTCAAATATTGACCAGGACATCGAGGAGAACACTGCCCTGCTCATCTTCAAATATTGACCAGGACACCGAGGAGAACACTGCCCTGCTCACCTTCAAATATTGACCAGGACATCAAGGAGAACACTGCCCTGCTCATCTTCAAATATTGACCAGGACATCGAGGAGAACACTGCTTTGCTCATCTTCAAATATTGACCAGGACACCGAGGAGAACACTGTCCTGCTCATCTTCAAATATTGACCAGGACACCGAGGAGAACACTGCCTTGCTCAAATTCAAATATTGACCAGGACACCGAGGAGAACACTGCCCTGCTCATCTTCAAATATTGACCAGGACACCGAGGAGAACACTGCCCTGCTCATCATCAAATATTGCCCAGGACACTGAGGAGGACACTGCCCTGCTCATCTTCAAATATTGCCCAGGACACCGAGGAGGACACTGCCCTGCTCATCTTCAAATATTGACCAGAACACCGAGGAGAACACTGCCCAGCTCACCTTCAAATATTGGCCAGACACCGGGGAGAACACTGTCCTGCTCATCTTCAAATATTGACCAGGACACCGAGGAGGACACTGCCCTGCTCACCTTCAAATATTGACCAGAATATCAAGGAGAACACTGTCCTGCTCATCTTCAAATATTGACCAGGACACCGAGGAGGACACTGCCCTGCTCACCTTCAAATATTGACCAGAATATCAAGGAGAACACTATCCTGCTCATCTTCAAATATTGACCAGGACATCGAGGAGAACACTGCCCTGCTCATCTTCAAATATTGACCAGGACACCGAGGAGGACACTGCCCTGCACACCTTCAAATATTGACCAGGACATCAAGGAGAACACTGTCCTGCTCATCTTCAAATATTGACCAGGACACCGAGGAGGACACTGCCCTGCTCACCTTCAAATATTGACCAGGACACCGAGTAGAACACTGCCCTGCTCATCTTCAAATATTGACCAGGACACCGAGGAGAACACTGCCCTGCTCATCATCAAATATTGCCCAGGACACTGAGGAGGACACTGCCCTGCTCATCTTCAAATATTGCCCAGGACACCGAGGAGAACACTGCCCTGCTCACCTTCACATTTTGACCAGATACCGGGGAGGACACTGCCCTGCTCACCTTCAAATATTGACCAGAACATCGAGGAGAACACTGTCCTCCTCATCTTCAAATATTGACCAGGACATCAAGGAGAACACTGTCCTGCTCATCTTCAAATATTGACCAGGACACCGAGGAGGACACTGCCCTGCTCACCTTCAAATATTGACCAGGACACCGAGGAGAACACTGCCCTGCTCATCTTCAAATATTGACCAGGACACCAAGGAGAACACTGCCCTGCTCATCATCAAATATTGCCCAGGACACTGAGGAGGACACTGCCCTGCTCATCTTCAAATATTGCCCAGGACACCGAGGAGAACACTGCCCTGCTCACCTTCAAATATTGACCAGATACCGGGGAGGACACTGCCCTGCTCACCTTCAAATATTGACCAGAACATCGAGGAGAACACTGTCCTCCTCATCTTCAAATATTGACCAGAACATCAAGGAGAACACTGCCCTGCTCATCTTCAAATATTGACCAGATACCGGGGAGGACACTGCCCTGCTCACCTTCAAATATTGACCAGAACATCGAGGAGAACACTGTCCTCCTCATCTTCAAATATTGACCAGAACATCAAGGAGAACACTGCCCTGCTCATCTTCAAATATTGACCAGGACACCGAGGAGAACACTGTCCTGCTCATCTTCAAATATTGACCAGGACATCGAAGAGAACACTGCCCTGCTCATCTTCAAATATTGACCAGGACATCGAGGAGAACACTGCCCTGCTCATCTTCAAATATTGACCAGAGCACCGAGGAGAACACTGCCCTGCTCACCTTCAAATATTGACCAGGACACTGAGGAGAACACTGCCCTGCTCATCTTCAAATATTGACCAGAACACTGAGGAGAACACTGCCCTGCTCACCTTCAAATATTGACCAGGACATCAAGGAGAACACTGCCCTGCTCATCTTCAAATAATGACCAGAACATCAAGGAGACCACTGTCCTGCTCATCTTCAAATATTGACCAGGACACCGAGGAGAACACTGCCCTGCTCACCTTCAAATATTGACCAGGACACTGAGGAGAACACTGCCCTGCTCATCTTCAAATATTGACCAGAACACTGAGGAGAACACTGTCCTGCTCATCTTCAAATATTGACCTGTACACCGGGGAGAACACTGCCCTGCGCACCTTCAAATATTGACCAGAACATCAAGGAGAACACTGCCCTGCTCATCTTCAAATAATGACCAGAACATCAAGGAGAACACTGCCCTGCTCACCTTCAAATATTGACCAGGACACCGAGGAGAACACTGCCCTGCTCATCTTCAAATATTGACCAGACACCGAGGAAAACACTGCCCTGCTCATCTTCAATTATTGACCAGACACCGAGGAGAACACTGTCCTGTTCATCTACAAATATTGACCAGGACACCGAGGAGAACACTGTCCTGCTCATCTTCAAATATTGACCAGAACATCAAGGAGAACACTGCCCTGCTCATCTTCAAATATTGACCAGAACACCGAGGAGAACACTGCCCTGCTCATCTTCAAATATTGACCAGAACACCGAGGAAAACACTGCCCTGCTCATCTTTAATTATTGACCAGACACCGGGGAGAACACTGTCCTGCTCATCTTCAAATATTGACCAGTACACCGGGGAGAACACTGCCCTGCTCACCTTCAAATATTGACCAGAACATCAAGGAGAACACTGTCCTGCTCATCTTCAAATATTGACCAGGACACCGAGGAGAACACTGCCCTGCTCATCTTCAAATATTGACCAGGACACCGAGGAGGACACTGCCCAGCTCACCTTCAAATATTGACCAGGACACCGAGGAGAACACTGCCCTGCTCACCTTCAAATATTGACCAGGACATCGAGGAGGGCACTGCCCTGCTTATCTTCAAATATTGACCAGGACATCGAGGAGGACACTGCCCTGCTCACCATCAAATATTGACCAGAACATCAAGGAGAACACTGTCCTGCTCATCTTCAAATATTGACCAGGACATCGAGGAGAACACTGCCCTGCTCATCTTCAAATATTGACCAGGACACCGAGGAGGACACTGCCCTGCTCACCTTCATATATTGACCAGGACACCGAGAAGGACACTGCCCTGCTCACCTTCAAATATTGACCAGGTCACCGAGGAGAACACTGTTCTGCTCATCTTCAAATATTGACCAGAACATCAAGGAGAACATTGTCCCGCTCATCTTCAAATATTGACCAGGACACCGAGGAGAACACTGCCCTGCTCATCTTCAAATATTGACAAGAACACCGAGGAGAACACTGCCCTGCTCACCTTCAAATATTGACCAGGACACCGAGGAGAACACTGTCCTGCTCATCTTCAAATATTGACCAGAACATCAAGGAGAACACTGTCCTGCTCATCTTCAAATATTGACCAGAACACCGAGGAGAACACTGCCCTGCTCATCTTCAAATATTGACCAGACACCGGGGAGGACACTGCCCTGCTCATCTTCAAATATTGACCAGGACACCGAGGAGAACACTGCCCTGCTCACCTTCAAATATTGACCAGGACATCGAGGAGAACACAACCCTGCTCATCTTCAAATATTGACCAGGACATTGAGGAGAACACTGCCCTGCTCATCTTCAAATATTGACCAGAACACCGAGGAAAACACTGCCCTGCTCATCTTCAATTATTGTCCAGACACCGGGGAGAACACTGCCTTGCTCAACTTCAATTATTGACCAGACTCCGGGGAGAACAATGTCCTGCTCATCTTCAAATATTGACCAGGACACCGAGGAGAACACTGCCTTGCTCATCTTCAAATATTGACCAGACACCGAGGAGAACACTGTCCTGCTCGTCTTCAAATATTGACCAGAACATCAAGGAGAACACTGCCCTGCTCATCTTCAAATATTAACCAGGTCACCGAGGAGAACACTGTCCTGCTCGTCTTCAAATATTGACCAGAACATCAAGGAGAACACTGCCCTGCTCATCTTCAAATATTGACCAAGACACCGAGGAGGACACTGCCCTGCTCATCTTCAAATATTGACCAGTACACCGAGGAGAACACTGCCCTGCTCATCTTCAAATATTGACCAGAACATCGAGGAGAACACTGCCCTGCTCATCTTCAAATATTGACCAGAACACCGAGGAGGACACTGCCCTGCTCATCTTCAAATATTGACCAGAACACCGAGGAGAACACTGTCCTGCTCATCTTCAAATATTGACCAGGACACCGAGGAGGACACTGCCCTGCTCATCTTCAAATATTGACCAGAACACCGAGGAGGACACTGCCCTGCTCATCTTCAAATATTGACCAGGACATCGAGGAGAACACTGCCCTGCTCATCTTCAATTATTGACCAGTACACCGGGGAGAACACTGCCCTGCTCATCTTCAAATATTGACCAGAACATCAAGGAGAACACTGTCCTGCTCATCTTCAAATATTGACCAGGACACCGAGGAGGACACTGCCCTGCTCACCTTCAAATATTGACCAGGACACCGAGGAGGACACTGCCCTGCTCATCTTCAAATATTGACCAGGACACCGAGGAGGACACTGCCCTGCTCACCTTCAAATATTGACCAGAACATCAAGGAGAACACTGCCCTGCTGATCATCAAATATTGACCAGGACACCGAGGACAACACTGTCCTGCTCATCTTCAAATATTGACCAGGACACCGAGGAGAACACAGCCCTGCTCACCTTCAAATATTGACCAGAACATCAAGGAGAACACTGTCCTGCTCATCTTCAAATATTGACCAGGACACCGAGGAAAACACTGCCCTGCTCATCTTGAAATATTGACCAGGACACCGAGGAGAACACTGCCCTGCTCACCTTCAAATATTGACCAGGACACTGAGGAGAACACTGCCCTGCTCTTCTTCAAATATTGACCAGAACACTGAGGAGAACACTGTCCTGCTCATCTTCAAATATTGACCAGAACACCGAGGAAAACACTGCCCTGCTCATCTTCAATTATTGACCAAACACCGGGGAGAACACTGTCCTGCTCATCTTCAAATATTGACCAGGACACCGAGGAGAACACTGTCCTGCTCATCTTCAAATATTGACCAGGACATCGAGGAGAACACTGCCCTGCTCATCTTCAAATATTGACCAGGACACCGAGGAGAACACTGCCCTGCTCACCTTCAAATATTGACCAGGACATCAAGGAGAACACTGCCCTGCTCATCTTCAAATATTGACCAGGACATCGAGGAGAACACTGCTTTGCTCATCTTCAAATATTGACCAGGACACCGAGGAGAACACTGTCCTGCTCATCTTCAAATATTGACCAGGACACCGAGGAGAACACTGCCTTGCTCAAATTCAAATATTGACCAGGACACCGAGGAGAACACTGCCCTGCTCATCTTCAAATATTGACCAGGACACCGAGGAGAACACTGCCCTGCTCATCATCAAATATTGCCCAGGACACTGAGGAGGACACTGCCCTGCTCATCTTCAAATATTGCCAAGGACACCGAGGAGGACACTGCCCTGCTCATCTTCAAATATTGACCAGAACACCGAGGAGAACACTGCCCTGCTCACCTTCAAATATTGGCCAGACACCGGGGAGAACACTGTCCTGCTCATCTTCAAATATTGACCAGGACACCGAGGAGGACACTGCCCTGCTCACCTTCAAATATTGACCAGAATATCAAGGAGAACACTGTCCTGCTCATCTTCAAATATTGACCAGGACACCGAGGAGGACACTGCCCTGCTCACCTTCAAATATTGACCAGAATATCAAGGAGAACACTATCCTGCTCATCTTCAAATATTGACCAGGACATCGAGGAGAACACTGCCCTGCTCATCTTCAAATATTGACCAGGACACCGAGGAGGACACTGCCCTGCACACCTTCAAATATTGACCAGGACATCAAGGAGAACACTGTCCTGCTCATCTTCAAATATTGACCAGGACACCGAGGAGGACACTGCCCTGCTCACCTTCAAATATTGACCAGGACACCGAGGAGAACACTGCCCTGCTCATCTTCAAATATTGACCAGGACACCGAGGAGAGCACTGCCCTGCTCATCATCAAATATTGCCCAAGACACTGAGGAGGACACTGCCCTGCTCATCTTCAAATATTGCCCAGGACACCGAGGAGGACACTGCCCTGCTCATCTTCAAATATTGACCAGGACACTGAGGAGAACACTGCCCTGCTCATCTTCAAATATTGACCAGAACACTGAGGAGAACACTGCCCTGCTCATCTTCAAATATTGACCAGGACACTGAGGAGAACACTGCATGCTCATCTTCAAATATTGACCAGGACACCGAGGATAACACTGCCCTGCTCACCTTCAAATATTGACCAGGTCACCGAGGAGAACACTGCCCTGCTCATCTTCAAATATTGACCAGGTCACCGAGGAGAACACTGCCCTGCTCACCTTCAAATATTGACCAGATACCGGGGAGGACACTGCCCTGCTCACCTTCAAATATTGACCAGAACATCGAGGAGAACACTGTCCTCCTCATCTTCAAATATTGACCAGAACATCGAGGAGAACACTGCCCTGCTCATCTTCAAATATTGACCAGGACACCGAGGAGAACACTGTCCTGCTCATCTTCAAATATTGACCAGGACATCGAAGAGAACACTGCCCTGCTCATCTTCAAATATTGACCAGGACATCGAGGAGAACACTGCCCTGCTCATCTTCAAATATTGACCAGAGCACCGAGGAGAACACTGCCCTGCTCACCTTCAAATATTGACCAGGACACTGAGGAGAACACTGCCCTGCTCATCTTCAAATATTGACCAGAACACTGAGGAGAACACTGCCCTGCTCACCTTCAAATATTGACCAGGACATCAAGGAGAACACTGCCCTGCTCATCTTCAAATATTGACCAGAACATCAAGGAGACCACTGTCCTGCTCATCTTCAAATATTGACCAGGACACCGAGGAGAACACTGCCCTGCTCACCTTCAAATATTGACCAGGACACTGAGGAGAACACTGCCCTGCTCATCTTCAAATATTGACCAGAACACTGAGGAGAACACTGTCCTGCTCATCTTCAAATATTGACCAGAACACCGAGGAGAACACTGACCTG
Organism: Scyliorhinus torazame; assembly: GCF_047496885.1. Taxonomy (NCBI): domain Eukaryota; kingdom Metazoa; phylum Chordata; class Chondrichthyes; order Carcharhiniformes; family Scyliorhinidae; genus Scyliorhinus; species Scyliorhinus torazame. The sequence continues at coordinate 12,035,216 of NC_092709.1, forward strand.
CTCATCTTCAAATATTGACCAGTACACCAGGGAGAACACTGCCCTGCTCATCTTCAAATATTGACCAGAACATCAAGGAGACCACTGTCCTGCTCATCTTCAAATATTGATCAGGACACCGAGGAGAACACTGCCGTGCTCACCTTCAAATATTGACCAGGACACCGAGGAGAACACTGCCCTGCTCATCTTCATATATTGACCAGACACCGAGGAAAACACTGCCCTGCTCATCTTCAATTATTGACCAGACACCGAGGAGAACACTGTCCTGTTCATCTTCAAATATTGACCAGGACACCGAGGAGAACACTGTCCTGCTCATCTTCAAATATTGACCAGAACATCAAGGAGAACACTGCCCTGCTCATCTTCAAATATTGACCAGAACACCGAGGAGAACACTGCCCTGCTCATCTTCAAATATTGACCAGAACACCGAGGAAAACACTGCCCTGCTCATCTTCAATTATTGACCAGACACCGGGGAGAACACTGTCCTGCTCATCTTCAAATATTGACCAGTACACCGGGGAGAACACTGCCCTGCTCACCTTCAAATATTGACCAGAACATCAAGGAGAACACTGTCCTGCTCATCTTCAAATATTGACCAGGACACCGAGGAGAACACTGCCCTGCTCATCTTCAAATATTGACCAGGACACCGAGGAGGACACTGCCCAGCTCACCTTCAAATATTGACCAGGACACCGAGGAGAACACTGCCCTGCTCACCTTCAAATATTGACCAGGACATCGAGGAGGGCACTGCCCTGCTTATCTTCAAATATTGACCAGGACATCAAGGAGGACACTGCCCTGCTCACCATCAAATATTGACCAGAACATCAAGGAGAACACTGTCCTGCTCATCTTCAAATATTGACCAGGACATCGAGGAGAACACTGCCCTGCTCATCTTCAAATATTGACCAGGACACCGAGGAGGACACTGCCCTGCTCACCTTCATATATTGACCAGGACACCGAGAAGGACACTGCCCTGCTCACCTTCAAATATTGACCAGGTCACCGAGGAGAACACTGTTCTGCTCATCTTCAAATATTGACCAGAACATCAAGGAGAACATTGTCCCGCTCATCTTCAAATATTGACCAGGACACCGAGGAGAACACTGCCCTGCTCATCTTCAAATATTGACCAGAACACCGAGGAGAACACTGCCCTGCTCACCTTCAAATATTGACCAGGACACCGAGGACAACACTGTCCTGCTCATCTTCAAATATTGACCAGAACATCAAGGAGAACACTGTCCTGCTCATCTTCAAATATTGACCAGAACACCGAGGAGAACACTGCCCTGCTCATCTTCAAATATTGACCAGGACATCGAGGAGAACACTGCCCTGCTCACCTTCAAATATTGACCAGGACACCGAGGAGAACACTGCCCTGCTCATCTTCAAATATTGACCAGGACACCGAGGAGAACACTGCCCTGCTCACCTTCAAATATTGACCTGGACACCGAGGAGAACACTGTCCTGCTCATCTTCAAATATTGACCAGGACATCGAGGAGAACACTGCCCTGCTCATCTTCAAATATTGACCAGACACCGGGGAGGACACTGCCCTGCTCTTCTTCAAATATTGACCACGACACCGAGGAGAACACTGCCCTGCTCACCTTCAAATATTGACCAGGACATCGAGGAGAACACAACCCTGCTCATCTTCAAATATTGACCAGGACATTGAGGAGAACACTGCCCTGCTCATCTTCAAATATTGACCAGAACACCGAGGAAAACACTGCCCTGCTCATCTTCAATTATTGTCCAGACACCGGGGAGAACACTGCCTTGCTCATCTTCAATTATTGACCAGACTCCGGGGAGAACAATGTCCTGCTCATCTTCAAATATTGACCAGGACACCGAGGAGAACACTGCCTTGCTCATCTTCAAATATTGACCAGACACCGAGGAGAACACTGTCCTGCTCGTCTTCAAATATTGACCAGAACATCAAGGAGAACACTGCCCTGCTCATCTTCAAATATTAACCAGGTCACCGAGGAGAACACTGTCCTGCTCGTCTTCAAATATTGACCAGAACATAAAGGAGAACACTGCCCTGCTCATCTTCAAATATTGACCAGGACACCGAGGAGGACACTGCCCTGCTCATCTTCAAATATTGACCAGTACACCGAGGAGAACACTGCCCTGCTCATCTTCAAATATTGACCAGAACATCGAGGAGAACACTGCCCTGCTCATCTTCAAATATTGACCAGAACACCGAGGAGGACACTGCCCTGCTCATCTTCAAATATTGACCAGAACACCGAGGAGAACACTGTCCTGCTCATCTTCAAATATTGACCAGGACACCGAGGAGGACACTGCCCTGCTCATCTTCAAATATTGACCAGGACACCGAGGAGGACACTGCCCTGCTCACCTTCAAATATTGACCAGAACATCAAGGAGAACACTGCCCTGCTCATCTTCAAATATTGACCAGGACACCGAGGAAAACACTGCCCTGCTCATCTTGAAATATTGACCAGGACACCGAGGAGAACACTGCCCTGCTCACCTTCAAATATTGACCAGGACACTGAGGAGAACACTGCCCTGCTCATCTTCAAATAGTGACCAGAACACTGAGGAGAACACTGTCCTGCTCATCTTCAAATATTGACCAGAACACCGAGGAAAACACTGCCCTGCTCATCTTCAATTATTGACCAGACACCGGGGAGAACACTGTCCTGCTCATCTTCAAATATTGACCAGGACACCGAGGAGAACACTGTCCTGCTCATCTTCAAATATTGACCAGGACATCGAGGAGAACACTGCCCTGCTCATCTTCAAATATTGACCAGGACACCGAGGAGAACACTGCCCTGCTCACCTTCAAATATTGACCAGGACATCAAGGAGAACACTGCCCTGCTCATCTTCAAATATTGACCAGGACATCGAGGAGAACACTGCTTTGCTCATCTTCAAATATTGACCAGGACACCGAGGAGAACACTGTCCTGCTCATCTTCAAATATTGACCAGGACACCGAGGAGAACACTGCCTTGCTCAAATTCAAATATTGACCAGGACACCGAGGAGAACACTGCCCTGCTCATCTTCAAATATTGACCAGGACACCGAGGAGAACACTGCCCTGCTCATCATCAAATATTGCCCAGGACACTGAGGAGGACACTGCCCTGCTCATCTTCAAATATTGCCAAGGACACCGAGGAGGACACTGCCCTGCTCATCTTCAAATATTGACCAGAACACCGAGGAGAACACTGCCCTGCTCACCTTCAAATATTGGCCAGACACCGGGGAGAACACTGTCCTGCTCATCTTCAAATATTGACCAGGACACCGAGGAGGACACTGCCCTGCTCACCTTCAAATATTGACCAGAATATCAAGGAGAACACTGTCCTGCTCATCTTCAAATATTGACCAGGACACCGAGGAGGACACTGCCCTGCTCACCTTCAAATATTGACCAGAATATCAAGGAGAACACTATCCTGCTCATCTTCAAATATTGACCAGGACATCGAGGAGAACACTGCCCTGCTCATCTTCAAATATTGACCAGGACACTGAGGAGAACACTGCCCTGCTCATCTTCAAATATTGACCAGAACACTGAGGAGAACACTGCCCTGCTCATCTTCAAATATTGACCAGGACACTGAGGAGAACACTGCATGCTCATCTTCAAATATTGACCAGGACACCGAGGATAACACTGCCCTGCTCACCTTCAAATATTGACCAGGTCACCGAGGAGAACACTGCCCTGCTCATCTTCAAATATTGACCAGGTCACCGAGGAGAACACTGCCCTGCTCACCTTCAAATATTGACCAGATACCGGGGAGGACACTGCCCTGCTCACCTTCAAATATTGACCAGAACATCGAGGAGAACACTGTCCTCCTCATCTTCAAATATTGACCAGAACATCGAGGAGAACACTGCCCTGCTCATCTTCAAATATTGACCAGGACACCGAGGAGAACACTGTCCTGCTCATCTTCAAATATTGACCAGGACATCGAAGAGAACACTGCCCTGCTCATCTTCAAATATTGACCAGGACATCGAGGAGAACACTGCCCTGCTCATCTTCAAATATTGACCAGAGCACCGAGGAGAACACTGCCCTGCTCACCTTCAAATATTGACCAGGACACTGAGGAGAACACTGCCCTGCTCATCTTCAAATATTGACCAGAACACTGAGGAGAACACTGCCCTGCTCACCTTCAAATATTGACCAGGACATCAAGGAGAACACTGCCCTGCTCATCTTCAAATATTGACCAGAACATCAAGGAGACCACTGTCCTGCTCATCTTCAAATATTGACCAGGACACCGAGGAGAACACTGCCCTGCTCACCTTCAAATATTGACCAGGACACTGAGGAGAACACTGCCCTGCTCATCTTCAAATATTGACCAGAACACTGAGGAGAACACTGTCCTGCTCATCTTCAAATATTGACCAGAACACCGAGGAGAACACTGACCTGCTCATCTTCAAATATTGACCAGTACACCGGGGAGAACACTGCCCTGCGCACCTTCAAATATTGACCAGAACATCAAGGAGACCACTGTCCTGCTCATCTTCAAATATTGATCAGGACACCGAGGAGAACACTGCCGTGCTCACCTTCAAATATTGACCAGGACACCGAGGAGAACACTGCCCTGCTCATCTTCATATATTGACCAGACACCGAGGAAAACACTGCCCTGCTCATCTTCAATTATTGACCAGACACCGAGGAGAACACTGTCCTGTTCATCTTCAAATATTGACCAGGACACCGAGGAGAACACTGTCCTGCTCATCTTCAAATATTGACCAGAACATCAAGGAGAACACTGCCCTGCTCATCTTCAAATATTGACCAGAACACCGAGGAGAACACTGCCCTGCTCATCTTCAAATATTGACCAGAACACCGAGGAAAACACTGCCCTGCTCATCTTCAATTATTGACCAGACACCGGGGAGAACACTGTCCTGCTCATCTTCAAATATTGACCAGTACACCGGGGAGAACACTGCCCTGCTCACCTTCAAATATTGACCAGAACATCAAGGAGAACACTGTCCTGCTCATCTTCAAATATTGACCAGGACACCGAGGAGAACACTGCCCTGCTCATCTTCAAATATTGACCAGGACACCGAGGAGGACACTGCCCAGCTCACCTTCAAATATTGACCAGGACACCGAGGAGAACACTGCCCTGCTCACCTTCAAATATTGACCAGGACATCGAGGAGGGCACTGCCCTGCTTATCTTCAAATATTGACCAGGACATCGAGGAGGACACTGCCCTGCTCACCATCAAATATTGACCAGAACATCAAGGAGAACACTGTCCTGCTCATCTTCAAATATTGACCAGGACATCGAGGAGAACACTGCCCTGCTCATCTTCAAATATTGACCAGGACACCGAGGAGGACACTGCCCTGCTCACCTTCATATATTGACCAGGACACCGAGAAGGACACTGCCCTGCTCACCTTCAAATATTGACCAGGTCACCGAGGAGAACACTGTTCTGCTCATCTTCAAATATTGACCAGAACATCAAGGAGAACATTGTCCCGCTCATCTTCAAATATTGACCAGGACACCGAGGAGAACACTGCCCTGCTCATCTTCAAATATTGACCAGAACACCGAGGAGAACACTGCCCTGCTCACCTTCAAATATTGACCAGGACACCGAGGACAACACTGTCCTGCTCATCTTCAAATATTGACCAGAACATCAAGGAGAACACTGTCCTGCTCATCTTCAAATATTGACCAGAACACCGAGGAGAACACTGCCCTGCTCATCTTCAAATATTGACCAGGACATCGAGGAGAACACTGCCCTGCTCACCTTCAAATATTGACCAGGACACCGAGGAGAACACTGCCCTGCTCATCTTCAAATATTGACCAGGACACCGAGGAGAACACTGCCCTGCTCACCTTCAAATATTGACCTGGACACCGAGGAGAACACTGTCCTGCTCATCTTCAAATATTGACCAGGACATCGAGGAGAACACAGCCCTGCTCATCTTCAAATATTGACCAGACACCGGGGAGGACACTGCCCTGCTCTTCTTCAAATATTGACCACGACACCGAGGAGAACACTGCCCTGCTCACCTTCAAATATTGACCAGGACATCGAGGAGAACACAACCCTGCTCATCTTCAAATATTGACCAGGACATTGAGGAGAACACTGCCCTGCTCATCTTCAAATATTGACCAGAACACCGAGGAAAACACTGCCCTGCTCATCTTCAATTATTGTCCAGACACCGGGGAGAACACTGCCGTGCTCATCTTCAATTATTGACCAGACTCCGGGGAGAACAATGTCCTGCTCATCTTCAAATATTGACCAGGACACCGAGGAGAACACTGCCTTGCTCATCTTCAAATATTGACCAGACACCGAGGAGAACACTGTCCTGCTCGTCTTCAAATATTGACCAGAACATCAAGGAGAACACTGCCCTGCTCATCTTCAAATATTAACCAGGTCACCGAGGAGAACACTGTCCTGCTCGTCTTCAAATATTGACCAGAACATAAAGGAGAACACTGCCCTGCTCATCTTCAAATATTGACCAGGACACCGAGGAGGACACTGCCCTGCTCATCTTCAAATATTGACCAGTACACCGAGGAGAACACTGCCCTGCTCATCTTCAAATATTGACCAGAACATCGAGGAGAACACTGCCCTGCTCATCTTCAAATATTGACCAGAACACCGAGGAGGACACTGCCCTGCTCATCTTCAAATATTGACCAGAACACCGAGGAGAACACTGTCCTGCTCATCTTCAAATATTGACCAGGACACCGAGGAGGACACTGCCCTGCTCATCTTCAAATATTGACCAGGACACCGAGGAGGACACTGCCCTGCTCACCTTCAAATATTGACCAGAACATCAAGGAGAACACTGCCCTGCTCATCTTCAAATATTGACCAGGACACCGAGGAAAACACTGCCCTGCTCATCTTGAAATATTGACCAGGACACCGAGGAGAACACTGCCCTGCTCACCTTCAAATATTGACCAGGACACTGAGGAGAACACTGCCCTGCTCATCTTCAAATAGTGACCAGAACACTGAGGAGAACACTGTCCTGCTCATCTTCAAATATTGACCAGAACACCGAGGAAAACACTGCCCGGCTCATCTTCAATTATTGACCAGACACCGGGGAGAACACTGTCCTGCTCATCTTCAAATATTGACCAGGACACCGAGGAGAACACTGTCCTGCTCACCTTCAAATATTGACCAGGACATCAAGGAGAACACTGCCCTGCTCATCTTCAAATATTGACCAGGACATCGAGGAGAACACTGCTTTGCTCATCTTCAAATATTGACCAGGACACCGAGGAGAACACTGTCCTGCTCATCTTCAAATATTGACCAGGACACCGAGGAGAACACTGCCTTGCTCAAATTCAAATATTGACCAGGACACCGAGGAGAACACTGCCCTGCTCATCTTCAAATATTGACCAGGACACCGAGGAGAACACTGCCCTGCTCATCATCAAATATTGCCCAGGACACTGAGGAGGACACTGCCCTGCTCATCTTCAAATATTGCCAAGGACACCGAGGAGGACACTGCCCTGCTCATCTTCAAATATTGACCAGAACACCGAGGAGAACACTGCCCTGCTCACCTTCAAATATTGGCCAGACACCGGGGAGAACACTGTCCTGCTCATCTTCAAATATTGACCAGGACACCGAGGAGGACACTGCCCTGCTCACCTTCAAATATTGACCAGAATATCAAGGAGAACACTGTCCTGCTCATCTTCAAATATTGACCAGGACACCGAGGAGGACACTGCCCTGCTCACCTTCAAATATTGACCAGAATATCAAGGAGAACACTATCCTGCTCATCTTCAAATATTGACCAGGACATCGAGGAGAACACTGCCCTGCTCATCTTCAAATATTGACCAGGACACCGAGGAGGACACTGCCCTGCACACCTTCAAATATTGACCAGGACATCAAGGAGAACACTGTCCTGCTCATCTTCAAATATTGACCAGGACACCGAGGAGGACACTGCCCTGCTCACCTTCAAATATTGACCAGGACACCGAGGAGAACACTGCCCTGCTCATCTTCAAATATTGACCAGGACACCGAGGAGAGCACTGCCCTGCTCATCATCAAATATTGCCCAGGACACTGAGGAGGACACTGCCCTGCTCATCTTCAAATATTGCCCAGGACACCGAGGAGGACACTGCCCTGCTCATCTTCAAATATTGACCAGGACACTGAGGAGAACACTGCCCTGCTCATCTTCAAATATTGACCAGAACACTGAGGAGAACACTGCCCTGCTCATCTTCAAATATTGACCAGGACACTGAGGAGAACACTGCATGCTCATCTTCAAATATTGACCAGGACACCGAGGATAACACTGCCCTGCTCACCTTCAAATATTGACCAGGTCACCGAGGAGAACACTGCCCTGCTCATCTTCAAATATTGACCAGGTCACCGAGGAGAACACTGCCCTGCTCACCTTCAAATATTGACCAGATACCGGGGAGGACACTGCCCTGCTCACCTTCAAATATTGACCAGAACATCGAGGAGAACACTGTCCTCCTCATCTTCAAATATTGACCAGAACATCAAGGAGAACACTGCCCTGCTCATCTTCAAATATTGACCAGGACACCGAGGAGAACACTGTCCTGCTCATCTTCAAATATTGACCAGGACATCGAAGAGAACACTGCCCTGCTCATCTTCAAATATTGACCAGGACATTGAGGAGAACACTGCCCTGCTCATCTTCAAATATTGACCAGAGCACCGAGGAGAACACTGCCCTGCTCACCTTCAAATATTGACCAGGACACTGAGGAGAACACTGCCCTGCTCATCTTCAAATATTGACCAGAACACTGAGGAGAACACTGCCCTGCTCACCTTCAAATATTGACCAGGACATCAAGGAGAACACTGCCCTGCTCATCTTCAAATATTGACCAGAACATCAAGGAGACCACTGTCCTGCTCATCTTCAAATATTGACCAGGACACCGAGGAGAACACTGCCCTGCTCACCTTCAAATATTGACCAGGACACTGAGGAGAACACTGCCCTGCTCATCTTCAAATATTGACCAGAACACTGAGGAGAACACTGTCCTGCTCATCTTCAAATATTGACCAGAACACCGAGGAGAACACTGACCTGCTCATCTTCAAATATTGACCAGTACACCGGGGAGAACACTGCCCTGCGCACCTTCAAATATTGACCAGAACATCAAGGAGACCACTGTCCTGCTCATCTTCAAATATTGATCAGGACACCGAGGAGAACACTGCCGTGCTCACCTTCAAATATTGACCAGGACACCGAGGAGAACACTGCCCTGCTCATCTTCATATATTGACCAGACACCGAGGAAAACACTGCCCTGCTCATCTTCAATTATTGACCAGACACCGAGGAGAACACTGTCCTGTGCATCTTCAAATATTGACCAGGACACCGAGGAGAACACTGTCCAGCTCATCTTCAAATATTGACCAGAACATCAAGGAGAACACTGCCCTGCTCATCTTCAAATATTGACCAGAACACCGAGGAGAACACTGCCCTGCTCATCTTCAAATATTGACCAGAACACGGAGGAAAACACTGCCCTGCTCATCTTCAATTATTGACCAGACACCGGGGAGAACACTGTCCTGCTCATCTTCAAATATTGACCAGTACACCGGGGAGAACACTGCCCTGCTCACCTTCAAATATTGACCAGAACATCAAGGAGAACACTGTCCTGCTCATCTTCAAATATTGACCAGGACACCGAGGAGAACACTGCCCTGCTCATCTTCAAATATTGACCAGGACACCGAGGAGGACACTGCCCAGCTCACATTCAAATATTGACCAGGACACCGAGGAGAACACTGCCCTGCTCACCTTCAAATATTGACCAGGACATCGAGGAGGGCACTGCCCTGCTTATCTTCAAATATTGACCAGGACATCGAGGAGGACACTGCCCTGCTCACCATCAAATATTGACCAGAACATCAAGGAGAACACTGTCCTGCTCATCTTCAAATATTGACCAGGACATCGAGGAGAACACTGCCCTGCTCATCTTCAAATATTGACCAGGACACCGAGGAGGACACTGCCCTGCTCACCTTCATATATTGACCAGGACACCGAGAAGGACACTGCCCTGCTCACCTTCAAATATTGACCAGGTCACCGAGGAGAACACTGTTCTGCTCATCTTCAAATATTGACCAGAACATCAAGGAGAACATTGTCCCGCTCATCTTCAAATATTGACCAGGACACCGAGGAGAACACTGCCCTGCTCATCTTCAAATATTGACCAGAACACCGAGGAGAACACTGCCCTGCTCACCTTCAAATATTGACCAGGACACCGAGGAGAACACTGTCCTGCTCATCTTCAAATATTGACCAGAACATCAAGGAGAACACTGTCCTGCTCATCTTCAAATATTGACCAGAACACCGAGGAGAACACTGCCCTGCTCATCTTCAAATATTGACCAGGACATCGAGGAGAACACTGCCCTGCTCACCTTCAAATATTGACCAGGACACCGAGGAGAACACTGCCCTGCTCATCTTCAAATATTGACCAGGACACCGAGGAGAACACTGCCCTGCTCACCTTCAAATATTGACCTGGACACCGAGGAGAACACTGTCCTGCTCATCTTCAAATATTGGCCAGGACATCGAGGAGAACACTGCCCTGCTCATCTTCAAATATTGACCAGACACCGGGGAGGACACTGCCCTGCTCTTCTTCAAATATTGACCAGGACACCGAGGAGAACACTGCCCTGCTCACCTTCAAATATTGACCAGGACATCGAGGAGAACACAACCCTGCTCATCTTCAAATATTGACCAGGACATTGAGGAGAACACTGCCATGCTCATCTTCAAATATTGACCAGAACACCGAGGAAAACACTGCCCTGCTCATCTTCAATTATTGTCCAGACACCGGGGAGAACACTGCCTTGCTCATCTTCAATTATTGACCAGACTCCGGGGAGAACAATGTCCTGCTCATCTTCAAATATTGACCAGGACACCGAGGAGAACACTGCCTTGCTCATCTTCAAATATTGACCAGACACCGAGGAGAACACTGTCCTGCTCGTCTTCAAATATTGACCAGAACATCAAGGAGAACACTGCCCTGCTCATCTTCAAATATTAACCAGGTCACCGAGGAGAACACTGTCCTGCTCGTCTTCAAATATTGACCAGAACATAAAGGAGAACACTGCCCTGCTCATCTTCAAATATTGACCAGGACACCGAGGAGGACACTGCCCTGCTCATCTTCAAATATTGACCAGTACACCGAGGAGAACACTGCCCTGCTCATCTTCAAATATTGACCAGAACATCGAGGAGAACACTGCCCTGCTCATCTTCAAATATTGACCAGAACACCGAGGAGGACACTGCCCTGCTCATCTTCAAATATTGACCAGAACACCGAGGAGAACACTGTCCTGCTCATCTTCAAATATTGACCAGGACACCGAGGAGGACACTGCCCTGCTCACCTTCAAATATTGACCAGGACACCGAGGAGGACACTGCCCTGCTCATCTTCAAATATTGACCAGGACACCGAGGAGGACACTGCCCTGCTCACCTTCAAATATTGACCAGAACATCAAGGAGAACACTGCCCTGCTGATCATCAAATATTGACCAGGACACCGAGGACAACACTGTCCTGCTCATCTTCAAATATTGACCAGGACACCGAGGAGAACACTGCCCTGCTCACCTTCAAATATTGACCAGAACATCAAGGAGAACACTGCCCTGCTCATCTTCAAATATTGACCAGAACATCGAGGAGAACACTGCCCTGCTCATCTTCAAATATTGACCAGAACACCGAGGAGGACACTGCCCTGCTCATCTTCAAATATTGACCAGAACACCGAGGAGAACACTGTCCTGCTCATCTTCAAATATTGACCAGGACACCGAGGAGGACACTGCCCTGCTCACCTTCAAATATTGACCAGGACACCGAGGAGGACACTGCCCTGCTCATCTTCAAATATTGACCAGGACACCGAGGAGGACACTGCCCTGCTCACCTTCAAATATTGACCAGAACATCAAGGAGAACACTGCCCTGCTCATCTTCAAATATTGACCAGGACACCGAGGAAAACACTGCCCTGCTCATCTTGAAATATTGACCAGGACACCGAGGAGAACACTGCCCTGCTCACCTTCAAATATTGACCAGGACACTGAGGAGAACACTGCCCTGCTCATCTTCAAATAGTGACCAGAACACTGAGGAGAACACTGTCCTGCTCATCTTCAAATATTGACCAGAACACCGAGGAAAACACTGCCCTGCTCATCTTCAATTATTGACCAGACACCGGGGAGAACACTGTCCTGCTCATCTTCAAATATTGACCAGGACACCGAGGAGAACACTGTCCTGCTCATCTTCAAATATTGACCAGGACATCGAGGAGAACACTGCCCTGCTCATCTTCAAATATTGACCAGGACACCGAGGAGAACACTGCCCTGCTCACCTTCAAATATTGACCAGGACATCAAGGAGAACACTGCCCTGCTCATCTTCAAATATTGACCAGGACATCGAGGAGAACACTGCTTTGCTCATCTTCAAATATTGACCAGGACACCGAGGAGAACACTGTCCTGCTCATCTTCAAATATTGACCAGGACACCGAGGAGAACACTGCCTTGCTCAAATTCAAATATTGACCAGGACACCGAGGAGAACACTGCCCTGCTCATCTTCAAATATTGACCAGGACACCGAGGAGAACACTGCCCTGCTCATCATCAAATATTGCCCAGGACACTGAGGAGGACACTGCCCTGCTCATCTTCAAATATTGCCAAGGACACCGAGGAGGACACTGCACTGCTCATCTTCAAATATTGACCAGAACACCGAGGAGAACACTGCCCTGCTCACCTTCAAATATTGGCCAGACACCGGGGAGAACACTGTCCTGCTCATCTTCAAATATTGACCAGGACACCGAGGAGGACACTGCCCTGCTCACCTTCAAATATAGACCAGAATATCAAGGAGAACACTGTCCTGCTCATCTTCAAATATTGACCAGGACACCGAGGAGGACACTGCCCTGCTCACCTTCAAATATTGACCAGAATATCAAGGAGAACACTATCCTGCTCATCTTCAAATATTGACCAGGACATCGAGGAGAACACTGCCCTGCTCATCTTCAAATATTGACCAGGACACCGAGGAGGACACTGCCCTGCACACCTTCAAATATTGACCAGGACATCAAGGAGAACACTGTCCTGCTCATCTTCAAATATTGACCAGGACACCGAGGAGGACACTGCCCTGCTCACCTTCAAATATTGACCAGGACACCGAGGAGAACACTGCCCTGCTCATCTTCAAATATTGACCAGGACACCGAGGAGAGCACTGCCCTGCTCATCATCAAATATTGCCCAGGACACTGAGGAGGACACTGCCCTGCTCATCTTCAAATATTGCCCAGGACACCGAGGAGGACACTGCCCTTCTCATCTTCAAATATTGACCAGGACACTGAGGAGAACACTGCCCTGCTCATCTTCAAATATTGACCAGAACACTGAGGAGAACACTGCCCTGCTCATCTTCAAATATTGACCAGGACACTGAGGAGAACACTGCATGCTCATCTTCAAATATTGACCAGGACACCGAGGATAACACTGCCCTGCTCACCTTCAAATATTGACCAGGTCACCGAGGAGAACACTGCCCTGCTCATCTTCAAATATTGACCAGGTCACCGAGGAGAACACTGCCCTGCTCACCTTCAAATATTGACCAGATACCGGGGAGGACACTGCCCTGCTCACCTTCAAATATTGACCAGAACATCGAGGAGAACACTGTCCTCCTCATCTTCAAATATTGACCAGAACATCAAGGAGAACACTGCCCTGCTCATCTTCAAATATTGACCAGGACACCGAGGAGAACACTGTCCTGCTCATCTTCAAATATTGACCAGGACATCGAAGAGAACACTGCCCTGCTCATCTTCAAATATTGACCAGGACATTGAGGAGAACACTGCCCTGCTCATCTTCAAATATTGACCAGAGCACCGAGGAGAACACTGCCCTGCTCACCTTCAAATATTGACCAGGACACTGAGGAGAACACTGCCCTGCTCATCTTCAAATATTGACCAGAACACTGAGGAGAACACTGCCCTGCTCACCTTCAAATATTGACCAGGACATGAAGGAGAACACTGCCCTGCTCATCTTCAAATATTGACCAGAACATCAAGGAGACCACTGTCCTGCTCATCTTCAAATATTGACCAGGACACCGAGGAGAACACTGCCCTGCTCACCTTCAAATATTGACCAGGACACTGAGGAGAACACTGCCCTGCTCATCTTCAAATATTGACCAGAACACTGAGGAGAACACTGTCCTGCTCATCTTCAAATATTGACCAGAACACCGAGGAGAACACTGACCTGCTCATCTTCAAATATTGACCAGTACACCGGGGAGAACACTGCCCTGCGCACCTTCAAATATTGACCAGAACATCAAGGAGACCACTGTCCTGCTCATCTTCAAATATTGATCAGGACACCGAGGAGAACACTGCCGTGCTCACCTTCAAATATTGACCAGGACACCGAGGAGAACACTGCCCTGCTCATCTTCATATATTGACCAGACACCGAGGAAAACACTGCCCTGCTCATCTTCAATTATTGACCAGACAAAGAGGAGAACACTGTCCTGTTCATCTTCAAATATTGACCAGGACACCGAGGAGAACACTGTCCTGCTCATCTTCAAATATTGACCAGAACATCAAGGAGAACACTGCCCTGCTCATCTTCAAATATTGACCAGAACACCGAGGAGAACACTGCCCTGCTCATCTTCAAATATTGACCAGAACACCGAGGAAAACACTGCCCTGCTCATCTTCAATTATTGACCAGACACCGGGGAGAACACTGTCCTGCTCATCTTCAAATATTGACCAGTACACCGGGGAGAACACTGCCCTGCTCACCTTCAAATATTGACCAGAACATCAAGGAGAACACTGTCCTGCTCATCTTCAAATATTGACCAGGACACCGAGGAGAACACTGCCCTGCTCATCTTCAAATATTGACCAGGACACCGAGGAGGACACTGCCCAGCTCACCTTCAAATATTGACCAGGACACCGAGGAGAACACTGCCCTGCTCACCTTCAAATATTGACCAGGACATCGAGGAGGGCACTGCCCTGCTTATCTTCAAATATTGACCAGGACACCGAGGAGGACACTGCCCTGCTCACCTTCATATATTGACCAGGACACCGAGAAGGACACTGCCCTGCTCACCTTCAAATATTGACCAGGTCACCGAGGAGAACACTGTTCTGCTCATCTTCAAATATTGACCAGAACATCAAGGAGAACATTGTCCCGCTCATCTTCAAATATTGACCAGGACACCGAGGAGAACACTGTCCTGCTCATCTTCAAATATTGGCCAGGACATCGAGGAGAACACTGCCCTGCTCATCTTCAAATATTGACCAGACACCGGGGAGGACACTGCCCTGCTCTTCTTCAAATATTGACCAGGACACCGAGGAGAACACTGCCCTGCTCACCTTCAAATATTGACCAGGACATCGAGGAGAACACAACCCTGCTCATCTTCAAATATTGACCAGGACATTGAGGAGAACACTGCCATGCTCATCTTCAAATATTGACCAGAACACCGAGGAAAACACTGCCCTGCTCATCTTCAATTATTGTCCAGACACCGGGGAGAACACTGCCTTGCTCATCTTCAATTATTGACCAGACTCCGGGGAGAACAAAGTCCTGCTCATCTTCAAATATTGACCAGGACACCGAGGAGAACACTGCCTTGCTCATCTTCAAATATTGACCAGACACCGAGGAGAACACTGTCCTGCTCGTCTTCAAATATTGACCAGAACATCAAGGAGAACACTGCCCTGCTCATCTTCAAATATTAACCAGGTCACCGAGGAGAACACTGTCCTGCTCGTCTTCAAATATTGACCAGAACATAAAGGAGAACACTGCCCTGCTCATCTTCAAATATTGACCAGGACACCGAGGAGGACACTGCCCTGCTCATCTTCAAATATTGACCAGTACACCGAGGAGAACACTGCCCTGCTCATCTTCAAATATTGACCAGAACATCGAGGAGAACACTGCCCTGCTCATCTTCAAATATTGACCAGAACACCGAGGAGGACACTGCCCTGCTCATCTTCAAATATTGACCAGAACACCGAGGAGAACACTGTCCTGCTCATCTTCAAATATTGACCAGGACACCGAGGAGGACACTGCCCTGCTCACCTTCAAATATTGACCAGGACACCGAGGAGGACACTGCCCTGCTCATCTTCAAATATTGACCAGGACACCGAGGAGGACACTGCCCTGCTCACCTTCAAATATTGACCAGAACATCAAGGAGAACACTGCCCTGCTGATCATCAAATATTGACCAGGACACCGAGGACAACACTGTCCTGCTCATCTTCAAATATTGACCAGGACACCGAGGAGAACACTGCCCTGCTCACCTTCAAATATTGACCAGAACATCAAGGAGAACACTGTCCTGCTCATCTACAAATATTGACCAGGACACCGAGGAAAACACTGCCCTGCTCATCTTGAAATATTGACCAGGACACCGAGGAGGACACTGCCCTGCTCACCTTCAAATATTGACCAGGACACCGAGGAGAACACTGTCCTGCTCACCTTCAAATATTGACCAGGACACCGAGGAGGGCACTGCCCTGCTCACCTTCAAGTATTGACCAGGACACCGAGGAGGACACTGCCCTGCTCACCTTCAAATATTGACCAGGACACCGAGGAGAACACTGCCCTGCTCATCTTCAAATATTGACCAGGACACCGAGGAGGACACTGCCCTGCTCATCTTCAAATATTGACCAGAACACTGAGGAGAACACTGTCCTGCTCATCTTCAAATATTGACCACAACACCGAGGAGAACACTGACCTGCACATCTTCAAATATTGACCAGTACACCGGGGAGAACACTGCCCTGCGCACCTTCAAATATTGACCAGAACATCAAGGAGACCACTGTCCTGCTCATCTTCAAATATTGATCAGGACACCGAGGAGAACACTGCCCTGCTCACCTTCAAATATTGACCAGGACACCGAGGAGAACACTGCCCTGCTCATCTTCATATATTGACCAGACACATCGAGGAAAACACTGCCCTGCTCATCTTCAATTATTGACCAGACACCGAGGAGAACACTGTCCTGTTCATCTTCAAATATTGACCAGGACACCGAGGAGAACACTGTCCTGCTCATCTTCCAATATTGACCAGAACATCAAGGAGAACACTGCCCTGCTCATCTTCAAATATTGACCAGAACACCGAGGAGAACACTGCCCTGCTCATCTTCAAATATTGACCAGAACACCGAGGAAAACACTGCCCTGCTCATCTTCAATTATTGACCAGACACCGGGGAGAACACTGTCCTGCTCATCTTCAAATATTGACCAGTACACCGGGGAGAACACTGCCCTGCTCACCTTCAAATATTGACCAGAACATCAAGGAGAACACTGTCCTGCTCATCTTCAAATATTGACCAGGACACCGAGGAGAACACTGCCCTGCTCATCTTCAAATATTGACCAGGACACCGAGGAGGACACTGCCCAGCTCACCTTCAAATATTGACCAGGACACCGAGGAGAACACTGCCCTGCTCACCTTCAAATATTGACCAGGACATCGAGGAGGGCACTGCCCTGCTTATCTTCAAATATTGACCAGGACATCGAGGAGGACACTGCCCTGCTCACCATCAAATATTGACCAGAACATCAAGGAGAAAACTGTCCTGCTCATCTTCAAATATTGACCAGGACATCGAGGAGAACACTGCCCTGCTCATCTTCAAATATTGACCAGAACATCAATGAGAACATTGTCCCGCTCATCTTCAAATATTGACCTGGACACCGAGGAGAACACTGCCCTGCTCATCTTCAAATATTGACCAGAACACCGAGGAGAACACTGCCCTGCTCACCTTCAAATATTGACCAGGACACCGAGGAGAACACTGTCCTGCTCATCTTCAAATATTGACCAGAACATCAAGGAGAACACTGTCCTGCTCATCTTCAAATATTGACCAGAACACCGAGGAGAACACTGCCCTGCTCATCTTCAAATATTGACCAGGACACCGAGGAGAACACTGCCCTGCTCACCTTCAAATATTGACCTGGACACCGAGGAGAACACTGTCCTGCTCATCTTCAAATATTGACCAGGACATCGAGGAGAACACTGCCCTGCTCATCTTCAAATATTGACCAGACACCGGGGAGGACACTGCCCTGCTCATCTTCAAATATTGACCAGGACACCGAGGAGAACACTGCCCTGCTCACCTTCAAATATTGACCAGGACATCGAGGAGAACACAACCCTGCTCATCTTCAAATATTGACCAGGACATTGAGGAAAACACTGCCCTGCTCATCTTCAAATATTGACCAGAACACCGAGGAAAACACTGCCCTGCTCATCTTCAATTATTGTCCAGACACCGGGGAGAACACTGCCTTGCTCATCTTCAATTATTGACCAGACTCCGGGGAGAACAATGTCCTGCTCATCTTCAAATATTGACCAGGACACCGAGGAGAACACTGCCTTGCTCATCTTCAAATATTGACCAGACACCGAGGAGAACACTGTCCTGCTCGTCTTCAAATATTGACCAGAACATCAAGGAGAACACTGCCCTGCTCATCTTCAAATATTAACCAGGTCACCGAGGAGAACACTGTCCTGCTCGTCTTCAAATATTGACCAGAACATAAAGGAGAACACTGCCCTGCTCATCTTCAAATATTGACCAGGACACCGAGGAGCACACTGCCCTGCTCATCTTCAAATATTGACCAGTACACCGAGGAGAACACTGCCCTGCTCATCTTCAAATATTGACCAGAACATCGAGGAGAACACTGCCCTGCTCATCTTCAAATATTGACCAGAACACCGAGGAGGACACTGCCCTGCTCATCTTCAAATATTGACCAGAACACCGAGGAGAACACTGTCCTGCTCATCTTCAAATATTGACCAGGACACCGAGGAGGACACTGCCCTGCTCACCTTCAAATATTGACCAGGACACCGAGGAGGACACTGCCCTGCTCATCTTCAAATATTGACCAGGACACCGAGGAGGACACTGCCCTGCTCACCTTCAAATATTGACCAGAACATCAAGGAGAACACTGCCCTGCTGATCATCAAATATTGACCAGGACACCGAGGACAACACTGTCCTGCTCATCTTCAAATATTGACCAGGACACCGAGGAGAACACTGCCCTGCTCACCTTCAAATATTGACCAGAACATCAAGGAGAACACTGTCCTGCTCATCTACAAATATTGACCAGGACACCGAGGAAAACACTGCCCTGCTCATCTTGAAATATTGACCAGGACACCGAGGAGGACACTGCCCTGCTCATCTTCAAATATTGACCAGGACACCGAGGAGGACACTGCCCTGCTCATTTTCAAATATTGACCAGGACATCGAGGAGAACACTGTCCTGCTCATCTTCAAATATTGACCAGTACACCGAGGAGAACACTGTCCTGCTCATCTTCAAATATTGACCAGTACACCGGGGAGAACACTGCCCTGCTCACCTTCAAATATTGACCAGAACATCAAGGAGAACACTGTCCTGCTCATCTTCAAATATTGACCAGGACACCGAGGAGAACACTGCCCTGCTCATCTTCAAATATTGACCAGGACACGGAGGAGGACACTGCCCAGCTCACCTTCAAATATTGACCAGGACACCGAGGAGAACACTGCCCTGCTCACCTTCAAATATTGACCAGGACATCGAGGAGGGCACTGCCCTGCTTATCTTCAAATATTGACCAGGACATCGAGGAGGACACTGCCCTGCTCACCATCAAATATTGACCAGAACATCAAGGAGAACACTGTTCTGCTCATCTTCAAATATTGACCAGGACATCGAGGAGGACACTGCCCTGCTCACCTTCATATATTGACCAGGACACCGAGAAGGACACTGCCCTGCTCACCTTCAAATATTGACCAGGTCACTGAGGAGAACACTGTTCTGCTCATCTTCAAATATTGACCAGGACACCGAGGAGAACACTGTTCTGCTCATCTTCAAATATTGACCAGAACATCAAGGAAAACATTGTCCCGCTCATCTTCAAATATTGACCAGGACACCGAGGAGAACACTGCCCTGCTCATCTTCAAATATTGACCAGAACACAGAGGAGAACACTGCCCTGCTCACCTTCAAATATTGACCAGGACACCGAGGAGAACACTGCCATGCTCATCTTCAAATATTGACCAGGACACCGAGGAGAACACTGTTCTGCTCATCTTCAAATATTGACCAGAACATCAAGGAAAACATTGTCCCGCTCATCTTCAAATATTGACCAGGACACCGAGGAGAACACTGCCCTGCTCATCTTCAAATATTGACCAGAACACAGAGGAGAACACTGCCCTGCTCACCTTCAAATATTGACCAGGACACCGAGGAGAACACTGTCCTGCTCATCTTCAAATATTGACCAGAACATCAAGGAGAACACTGTCCTGCTCATCTTCAAATATTGACCAGAACACCGAGGAAAACACTGTCCTGCTCGTCTTCAAATATTGACCAGAACATCAAGGAGAACACTGCCCTGCTCATCTTCAAATATTGACCAGGACACCGAGGAGAACACTGTCCTGCTCGTCTTCAAATATTGACCAGAACATCAAGGAGAACACTGCCCTGCTCATCTTCAAATATTAACCAAGTCACCGAGGAGAACACTGTCCTGCTCGTCTTCAAATATTGACCAGAACATCAAGGAGAACACTGCCCTGATCATCTTCAAATATTGACCAGGACACCGAGGAGGACACTGCCCTGCTCATCTTCAAATATTGACCAGTACACCGAGGAGAACACTGCCCTGCTCATCTTCAAATATTGACCAGAACATCGAGGAGAACACTGCCCTGCTCATCTTCAAATATTGACCAGAACACCGAGGAGGACACTGCCCTGCTCATCTTCAAATATTGACCAGTACACCGAGGAGAACACTGTCCTGCTCATTTTCAAATATTGACCAGGACACCGAGGAGGACACTGCCCTGCTCATCTTCAAATATTGACCAGGACACCGAGGAGAACACTGCCCTGCTCATCTTCAAAATTGACCAGAACATCGAGGAGAACACTGCCCTGCTCATCTTCAAATATTGACCAGAACACCGAGGAGGACACTGCCCTGCTCATCTTCAAATATTGACCAGAACCCCGAGGAGAACACTGTCCTGCTCATCTTCAAATATTGACCAGGACACCGAGGAGGACACTGCCCTGCTCACCTTCAAATATTGACCAGGACACCGGGGAGAACACTGCCCTGCTCACCTTCAAATATTGACCAGAACACCGAGGAGGACACTGCCCTGCTCATCTTCAAATATTGACCAGGACATCGAGGAGAACACTGCCCTGCTCATCTTCAAATATTGACCAGTACACCGGGGAGAACACTGCCCTGCTCATCTTCAAATATTGACCAGAACATCAAGGAGAACACTGTCCTGCTCATCTTCAAATATTGACCAGGACACGGAGGAGGACACTGCCCTGCTCACCTTCAAATATTGACCAGGACACCGAGGAGGACACTGCCCTGCTCATCTTCAAATATTGACCAGGACACCGAGGAGGACACTGCCCTGCTCACCTTCAAATATTGACCAGAACATCAAGGAGAACACTGCCCTGCTGATCATCAAATATTGACCAGGACACCGAGGAGAACACTGTCCTGCTCATCTTCAAATATTGACCAGGACACCGAGGAGAACACTGCCCTGCTCACCTTCAAATATTGACCAGAACATCAAGGAGAACACTGTCCTGCTTATCTTCAAATATTGACCAGGACACCGAGGAAAACACTGCCCTGCTCATCTTGAAATATTGACCAGGACACCGAGGAGGACACTGCCCTGCTCACCTTCAAATATTGACCAGGACACCGAGGAGAACACTGTCCTGCTCACCTTCAAATATTGACCAGGACACCGAGGAGGGCACTGCCCTGCTCACCTTCAAGTATTGACCAGAACATCAAGGAGAACACTGTCCTGCTCATCTTCAAATATTGACCAGGACACCAGGGAGAACACTGTCCTGCTCATCTTCAAATATTGACCAGGACATCGAGGAGAACACTGCCCTGCTCATCTTCAAATATTGACGAGGACATCGAGGAGAACACTGCCTTGCTCATCTTCAAATATTGTCCAGGACACCGAGGAAAACACTGCCCTGCTCATCTTCAATTATTGACCAGACACCGAGGAGAACACTATCCTGCTCATCTTCAAATATTTACCAGGACACCGAGGAGAACACTGCCTGCTCATCTTCAAATATTGATCTAAACATCAAGGAGAACACTGTCCTGCTCATCTTCAAATATTGACCAGAACATCAAGGAGAACACTGCCCTGCTCATCTTCAAATATTGACCAGGACACCGAGGAGAACACTGCCCTGCTCATCTTCAAATATTGACCAGAACATCAAGGAGAACACTGCCCTGCTCATCTTCAGATATTGACCAGGACACCGAGGAGAACACTGCCCTGCACACCTTCAAATATTGACCAGACACCGAGGAGGACACTGCCCTGCTCATCTTCAAATATTGACCAGAACATCAAGGAGAACACTGCCCTGCTCATCTTTAAATATTGACCAGAACATCAAGGAGAACACTGCCCTGCTCATCTTCAAATATTGACCAGGACACCGAGGAAAACACTGCCCTGCTCATCTTCAAATATTGACCAGAACATCAAGGAGAACACTGTCCTGCTCATCTTCAAATATTGACCAGAACATCAAGGAGAACACTGCCCTGCTCATCTTCAAATATTGACCAGGACACCAGGGAGAACACTGCCCTGCTCATCTTCAAATATTGACCAGAACACCGAGGAGAACACTGTCCTGCTCATCTTCAAATATTGACCAGGACACCGAGGAGGACACTGCCCTGCTCACCTTGAAATATTGACCAGGACACCGGGGAGAACACTGCCCTGCTGACCTTCAAATATTGACCAGGACACCGAGGAGAACACTGTCCTGCTCATCTTCAAATATTGACCAGGACACCGAGGAGAACACTGCCCTGCTCACCTTCAAATATTGACCAGAACATCAAGGAGAACACTGTCCTGCTTATCTTCAAATATTGACCAGGACACCGAGGAAAACACTGCCCTGCTCATCTTGAAATATTGACCAGGACACCGAGGAGGACACTGCCCTGCTCACCTTCAAATATTGACCAGGACACCGAGGAGAACACTGTCCTGCTCACCTTCAAATATTGACCATGACACCGAGGAGGGCACTGCCCTGCTCACCTTCAAGTATTGACCAGAACATCAAGGAGAACACTGTCCTGCTCATCTTCAAATATTGACCAGGACACCAGGGAGAACACTGTCCTGCTCATCTTCAAATATTGACCAGGACATCGAGGAGAACACTGCCCTGCTCATCTTCAAATATTGACGAGGACATCGAGGAGAACACTGCCTTGCTCATCTTCAAATATTGACCAGACACCGAGGAAAACACTGCCCTGCTCATCTTCAATTATTGACCAGACACCGAGGAGAACACTATCCTGCTCATCTTCAAATATTGACCAGGACACCGAGGAGAACACTGCCTGCTCATCTTCAAATATTGACCAGAACATCAAGGAGAACACTGCCCTGCTCATCTTCAAATATTGACCAGGACACCGAGGAGAACACTGCCCTGCTCATCTTCAAATATTGACCAGAACATCAAGGAGAACACTGCCCTGCTCATCTTCAGATATTGACCAGGACATCGAGGAGAACACTGCCCTGCTCATCTTCAAATATTGACCAGTACACCGGGGAGAACACTGCCCTGCTCATCTTCAAATATTGACCAGAACATCAAGGAGAACACTGTCCTGCTCATCTTCAAATATTGACCAGGACACGGAGGAGGACACTGCCCTGCTCACCTTCAAATATTGACCAGGACACCGAGGAGGACACTGCCCTGCTCATCTTCAAATATTGACCAGGACACCGAGGAGGACACTGCCCTGCTCACCTTCAAATATTGACCAGAACATCAAGGAGAACACTGCCCTGCTGATCATCAAATATTGACCAGGACACCGAGGAGAACACTGTCCTGCTCATCTTCAAATATTGACCAGGACACCGAGGAGAACACTGCCCTGCTCACCTTCAAATATTGACCAGAACATCAAGGAGAACACTGTCCTGCTTATCTTCAAATATTGACCAGGACACCGAGGAAAACACTGCCCTGCTCATCTTGAAATATTGACCAGGACACCGAGGAGGACACTGCCCTGCTCACCTTCAAATATTGACCAGGACACCGAGGAGAACACTGTCCTGCTCACCTTCAAATATTGACCAGGACACCGAGGAGGGCACTGCCCTGCTCACCTTCAAGTATTGACCAGAACATCAAGGAGAACACTGTCCTGCTCATCTTCAAATATTGACCAGGACACCAGGGAGAACACTGTCCTGCTCATCTTCAAATATTGACCAGGACATCGAGGAGAACACTGCCCTGCTCATCTTCAAATATTGACGAGGACATCGAGGAGAACACTGCCTTGCTCATCTTCAAATATTGTCCAGGACACCGAGGAAAACACTGCCCTGCTCATCTTCAATTATTGACCAGACACCGAGGAGAACACTATCCTGCTCATCTTCAAATATTTACCAGGACACCGAGGAGAACACTGCCTGCTCATCTTCAAATATTGATCTAAACATCAAGGAGAACACTGTCCTGCTCATCTTCAAATATTGACCAGAACATCAAGGAGAACACTGCCCTGCTCATCTTCAAATATTGACCAGGACACCGAGGAGAACACTGCCCTGCTCATCTTCAAATATTGACCAGAACATCAAGGAGAACACTGCCCTGCTGATCTTCAGATATTGACCAGGACACCGAGGAGAACACTGCCCTGCACACCTTCAAATATTGACCAGACACCGAGGAGGACACTGCCCTGCTCATCTTCAAATATTGACCAGAACATCAAGGAGAACACTGCCCTGCTCATCTTTAAATATTGACCAGAACATCAAGGAGAACACTGCGCTGCTCACCTTCAAATATTGACCAGAACATCAAGGAGAACACTGTCCTGCTTATCTTCAAATATTGACCAGGACACCGAGGAAAACACTGCCCTGCTCATCTTGAAATATTGACCAGGACACCGAGGAGGACACTGCCCTGCTCACCTTCAAATATTGACCAGGACACCGAGGAGAACACTGTCCTGCTCACCTTCAAATATTGACCAGGACACCGAGGAGGGCACTGCCCTGCTCACCTTCAAGTATTGACCAGAACATCAAGGAGAACACTGTCCTGCTCATCTTCAAATATTGACCAGGACACCAGGGAGAACACTGTCCTGCTCATCTTCAAATATTGACCAGGACATCGAGGAGAACACTGCCCTGCTCATCTTCAAATATTGACGAGGACATCGAGGAGAACACTGCCTTGCTCATCTTCAAATATTGTCCAGGACACCGAGGAAAACACTGCCCTGCTCATCTTCAATTATTGACCAGACACCGAGGAGAACACTATCCTGCTCATCTTCAAATATTTACCAGGACACCGAGGAGAACACTGCCTGCTCATCTTCAAATATTGATCTAAACATCAAGGAGAACACTGTCCTGCTCATCTTCAAATATTGACCAGAACATCAAGGAGAACACTGCCCTGCTCATCTTCAAATATTGACCAGGACACCGAGGAGAACACTGCCCTGCTCATCTTCAAATATTGACCAGAACATCAAGGAGAACACTGCCCTGCTCATCTTCAGATATTGACCAGGACACCGAGGAGAACACTGCCCTGCACACCTTCAAATATTGACCAGACACCGAGGAGGACACTGCCCTGCTCATCTTCAAATATTGACCAGAACATCAAGGAGAACACTGCCCTGCTCATCTTTAAATATTGACCAGAACATCAAGGAGAACACTGCCCTGCTCATCTTCAAATATTGACCAGGACACCGAGGAAAACACTGCCCTGCTCATCTTCAAATATTGACCAGAACATCAAGGAGAACACTGTCCTGCTCATCTTCAAATATTGACCAGAACATCAAGGAGAACACTGCCCTGCTCATCTTCAAATATTGACCAGGACACCGAGGAGAACACTGCCCTGCTCATCTTCAAATATTGACCAGAACACCGAGGAGAACACTGTCCTGCTCATCTTCAAATATTGACCAGGACACCGAGGAGGACACTGCCCTGCTCACCTTGAAATATTGACCAGGACACCGGGGAGAACACTGCCCTGCTGACCTTCAAATATTGACCAGGACACCGAGGAGAACACTGTCCTGCTCATCTTCAAATATTGACCAGGACACCGAGGAGAACACTGCCCTGCTCACCTTCAAATATTGACCAGAACATCAAGGAGAACACTGTCCTGCTTATCTTCAAATATTGACCAGGACACCGAGGAAAACACTGCCCTGCTCATCTTGAAATATTGACCAGGACACCGAGGAGGACACTGCCCTGCTCACCTTCAAATATTGACCAGGACACCGAGGAGAACACTGTCCTGCTCACCTTCAAATATTGACCAGGACACCGAGGAGGGCACTGCCCTGCTCACCTTCAAGTATTGACCAGAACATCAAGGAGAACACTGTCCTGCTCATCTTCAAATATTGACCAGGACACCAGGGAGAACACTGTCCTGCTCATCTTCAAATATTGACCAGGACATCGAGGAGAACACTGCCCTGCTCATCTTCAAATATTGACGAGGACATCGAGGAGAACACTGCCTTGCTCATCTTCAAATATTGTCCAGGACACCGAGGATAACACTGCCTTGCTCATCTTCAAATATTGACCAGACACCGAGGAAAACACTGCCCTGCTCATCTTCAATTATTGACCAGACACCGAGGAGAACACTATCCTGCTCATCTTCAAATATTGACCAGGACACCGAGGAGAACACTGCCTGCTCATCTTCAAATATTGATCTAAACATCAAGGAGAACACTGTCCTGCTCATCTTCAAATATTGACCAGAACATCAAGGAGAACACTGCCCTGCTCATCTTCAAATATTGACCAGGACACCGAGGAGAACACTGCCCTGCTCATCTTCAAATATTGACCAGAACATCAAGGAGAACACTGCCCTGCTCATCTTCAGATATTGACCAGGACATCGAGGAGAACACTGCCCTGCTCATCTTCAAATATTGACCAGTACACCGGGGAGAACACTGCCCTGCTCATCTTCAAATATTGACCAGAACATCAAGGAGAACACTGTCCTGCTCATCTTCAAATATTGACCAGGACACGGAGGAGGACACTGCCCTGCTCACCTTCAAATATTGACCAGGACACCGAGGAGGACACTGCCCTGCTCATCTTCAAATATTGACCAGGACACCGAGGAGGACACTGCCCTGCTCACCTTCAAATATTGACCAGAACATCAAGGAGAACACTGCCCTGCTGATCATCAAATATTGACCAGGACACCGAGGAGAACACTGTCCTGCTCATCTTCAAATATTGACCAGGACACCGAGGAGAACACTGCCCTGCTCACCTTCAAATATTGACCAGAACATCAAGGAGAACACTGTCCTGCTTATCTTCAAATATTGACCAGGACACCGAGGAAAACACTGCCCTGCTCATCTTGAAATATTGACCAGGACACCGAGGAGGACACTGCCCTGCTCACCTTCAAATATTGACCAGGACACCGAGGAGAACACTGTCCTGCTCACCTTCAAATATTGACCAGGACACCGAGGAGGGCACTGCCCTGCTCACCTTCAAGTATTGACCAGAACATCAAGGAGAACACTGTCCTGCTCATCTTCAAATATTGACCAGGACACCAGGGAGAACACTGTCCTGCTCATCTTCAAATATTGACCAGGACATCGAGGAGAACACTGCCCTGCTCATCTTCAAATATTGACGAGGACATCGAGGAGAACACTGCCTTGCTCATCTTCAAATATTGTCCAGGACACCGAGGAAAACACTGCCCTGCTCATCTTCAATTATTGACCAGACACCGAGGAGAACACTATCCTGCTCATCTTCAAATATTTACCAGGACACCGAGGAGAACACTGCCTGCTCATCTTCAAATATTGATCTAAACATCAAGGAGAACACTGTCCTGCTGATCTTCAAATATTGACCAGAACATCAAGGAGAACACTGCCCTGCTCATCTTCAAATATTGACCAGGACACCGAGGAGAACACTGCCCTGCTCATCTTCAAATATTGACCAGAACATCAAGGAGAACACTGCCCTGCTCATCTTCAGATATTGACCAGGACACCGAGGAGAACACTGCCCTGCACACCTTCAAATATTGACCAGACACCGAGGAGGACACTGCCCTGCTCATCTTCAAATATTGACCAGAACATCAAGGAGAACACTGCCCTGCTCATCTTTAAATATTGACCAGAACATCAAGGAGAACACTGCCCTGCTCATCTTCAAATATTGACCAGGACACCGAGGAAAACACTGCCCTGCTCATCTTCAAATATTGACCAGAACATCAAGGAGAACACTGTCCTGCTCATCTTCAAATATTGACCAGAACATCAAGGAGAACACTGCCCTGCTCATCTTCAAATATTGACCAGGACACCGAGGAGAACACTGCCCTGCTCATCTTCAAATATTGACCAGAACACCGAGGAGAACACTGTCCTGCTCATCTTCAAATATTGACCAGGACACCGAGGAGGACACTGCCCTGCTCACCTTGAAATATTGACCAGGACACCGGGGAGAACACTGCCCTGCTGACCTTCAAATATTGACCAGGACACCGAGGAGAACACTGTCCTGCTCATCTTCAAATATTGACCAGGACACCGAGGAGAACACTGCCCTGCTCACCTTCAAATATTGACCAGAACATCAAGGAGAACACTGTCCTGCTTATCTTCAAATATTGACCAGGACACCGAGGAAAACACTGCCCTGCTCATCTTGAAATATTGACCAGGACACCGAGGAGGACACTGCCCTGCTCACCTTCAAATATTGACCAGGACACCGAGGAGAACACTGTCCTGCTCACCTTCAAATATTGACCAGGACACCGAGGAGGGCACTGCCCTGCTCACCTTCAAGTATTGACCAGAACATCAAGGAGAACACTGTCCTGCTCATCTTCAAATATTGACCAGGACACCAGGGAGAACACTGTCCTGCTCATCTTCAAATATTGACCAGGACATCGAGGAGAACACTGCCCTGCTCATCTTCAAATATTGACGAGGACATCGAGGAGAACACTGCCTTGCTCATCTTCAAATATTGTCCAGGACACCGAGGATAACACTGCCTTGCTCATCTTCAAATATTGACCAGACACCGAGGAAAACACTGCCCTGCTCATCTTCAATTATTGACCAGACACCGAGGAGAACACTATCCTGCTCATCTTCAAATATTGACCAGGACACCGAGGAGAACACTGCCTGCTCATCTTCAAATATTGATCTAAACATCAAGGAGAACACTGTCCTGCTCATCTTCAAATATTGACCAGAACATCAAGGAGAACACTGCCCTGCTCATCTTCAAATATTGACCAGGACACCGAGGAGAACACTGCCCTGCTCATCTTCAAATATTGACCAGAACATCAAGGAGAACACTGCCCTGCTCATCTTCAGATATTGACCAGGACACCGAGGAGAACACTGCCCTGCACACCTTCAAATATTGACCAGACACCGAGGAGGACACTGCCCTGCTCATCTTCAAATATTGACCAGAACATCAAGGAGAACACTGCCCTGCTCATCTTTAAATATTGACCAGAACATCAAGGAGAACACTGCCCTGCTCATCTTCAAATATTGACCAGGACACCGAGGAAAACACTGCCCTGCTCATCTTCAAATATTGACCAGAACATCAAGGAGAACACTGTCCTGCTCATCTTCAAATATTGACCAGAATATCAAGGAGAACACTGCCCTGCTCATCTTCAAATATTGACCAGGACACCGAGGAGAACACTGCCCTGCTCATCTTCAAATATTGACCAGAACACCGAGGAGGACACTGCCCTGCTCACCTTCAAATATTGACCAGGACAACGAGGAAAACATTGCCCTGCTCACCTTCAAATATTGACCAGGACACCGAGGAGGACACTGCCCTGCTCATCTTCAAATATTGACCAGGACACCGAGGAGGACACTGCCCTGCTCATTTTCAAATATTGACCAGGACATCGAGGAGAACACTGTCCTGCTCATCTTCAAATATTGACCAGTACACCGAGGAGAACACTGTCCTGCTCATCTTCAAATATTGACCAGGACACCGAGGAGAACACTGCCCTGCTCATCTTCAAATATTGACCAGGACACGGAGGAGGACACTGCCCAGCTCACCTTCAAATATTGACCAGGACACCGAGGAGAACACTGCCCTGCTCAACTTCAAATATTGACCAGGACATCGAGGAGGGCACTGCCCTGCTTATCTTCAAATATTGACCAGGACATCGAGGAGGACACTGCCCTGCTCACCATCAAATATTGACCAGAACATCAAGGAGAACACTGTCCTGCTCATCTTCAAATATTGACCAGGACATCGAGGAGAACACTGCCCTGCTCATCTTCAAATATTGACCAGGACATCGAGGAGGACACTGCCCTGCTCACCTTCATATATTGACCAGGACACCGAGAAGGACACTGCCCTGCTCACCTTCAAATATTGACCAGGTCACTGAGGAGAACACTGTTCTGCTCATCTTCAAATATTGACCAGAACATCAAGGAAAACATTGTCCCGCTCATCTTCAAATATTGACCAGGACACCGAGGAGAACACTGCCCTGCTCATCTTCAAATATTGACCAGAACACCGAGGAGAACACTGCCCTGCTCACCTTCAAATATTGACCAGGACACCGAGGAGAACACTGTCCTGCTCATCTTCAAATATTGACCAGAACATCAAGGAGAACACTGTCCTGCTCATCTTCAAATATTGACCAGAACACCGAGGAAAACACTGTCCTGCTCGTCTTCAAATATTGACCAGAACATCAAGGAGAACACTGCCCTGCTCATCTTCAAATATTGACCAGGACACCGAGGAGAACACCTTCCTGCTCGTCTTCAAATATTGACCAGAACATCAAGGAGAACACTGCCCTGCTCATCTTCAAATATTAACCAAGTCACCGAGGAGAACACTGTCCTGCTCGTCTTCAAATATTGACCAGAACATCAAGGAGAACACTGCCCTGATCATCTTCAAATATTGACCAGGACACCGAGGAGGACACTGCCCTGCTCATCTTCAAATATTGACCAGTACACCGAGGAGAACACTGCCCTGCTCATCTTCAAATATTGACCAGAACATCGAGGAGAACACTGCCCTGCTCATCTTCAAATATTGACCAGAACACCGAGGAGGACACTGCCCTGCTCATCTTCAAATATTGACCAGAACACCGAGGAGAACACTGTCCTGCTCATTTTCAAATATTGACCAGGACACCGAGGAGGACACTGCCCTGCTCATCTTCAAATATTGACCAGGACACCGAGGAGAACACTGCCCTGCTCATCTTCAAAATTGACCAGAACATCGAGGAGAACACTGCCCTGCTCATCTTCAAATATTGACCAGAACACCGAGGAGGACACTGCCCTGCTCATCTTCAAATATTGACCAGAACCCCGAGGAGAACACTGTCCTGCTCATCTTCAAATATTGACCAGGACACCGAGGAGGACACTGCCCTGCTCACCTTCAAATATTGACCAGGACACCGGGGAGAACACTGCCCTGCTCACCTTCAAATATTGACCAGAACACCGAGGAGGACACTGCCCTGCTCATCTTCAAATATTGACCAGGACATCGAGGAGAACACTGCCCTGCTCATCTTCAAATATTGACCAGTACACCGGGGAGAACACTGCCCTGCTCATCTTCAAATATTGACCAGAACATCAAGGAGAACACTGTCCTGCTCATCTTCAAATATTGACCAGGACACCGAGGAGGACACTGCCCTGCTCACCTTCAAATATTGACCAGGACACCGAGGAGGACACTGCCCTGCTCATCTTCAAATATTGACCAGGACACCGAGGAGGACACTGCCCTGCTCACCTTCAAATATTGACCAGAACATCAAGGAGAACACTGCCCTGCTGATCATCAAATATTGACCAGGACACCGAGGAGAACACTGTCCTGCTCATCTTCAAATATTGACCAGGACACCGAGGAGAACACTGCCCTGCTCACCTTCAAATATTGACCAGAACATCAAGGAGAACACTGTCCTGCTTATCTTCAAATATTGACCAGGACACCGAGGAAAACACTGCCCTGCTCATCTTGAAATATTGACCAGGACACCGAGGAGGACACTGCCCTGCTCACCTTCAAATATTGACCAGGACACCGAGGAGAACACTGTCCTGCTCACCTTCAAATATTGACCAGGACACCGAGGAGGGCACTGCCCTGCTCACCTTCAAATATTGACCAGGACACCGAGGAGGACACTGCCCTGCTCACCTTCAAATATTGACCAGGACACCGAGGAGGACACTGCCCTGCTCACCTTCAATTATTGACCAGGACACCGAGGAGAACACTGCCCTGCTCATCTTCAAATATTGACCAGGACACCGAGGAGGACACTGCCCTGCTCATCTTCAAATATTGACCAGAACATCGAGGAGGACACTGCCCTGCTCATCTTCAAATATTGACGAGAACATCGAGGAGAACACTGCCCTGCTCATCTTCAAATATTGACCAGAACATCGAGGAGAACAATGCCCTGCTCATCTTCAAATATTGACCAGACACCGGGGAGAACACTGCCCTGCTCATCTTCAAATATTGACCAGACACCGAGGAGGACACTGCCCTGCTCATCTTCAAATATTGACCAGGACACCGAGGAGAACAATGCCCTACTCATCTTCAAATATTGACCTGGACACCGAGGAGAACAATGCCCTGCTCATCTTCAAATATTGACCAGGACACCGAGGAGAACACTGCCCTGCTCATCTTCAAATATTGACCAGACACCGAGGAGGACACTGCCCTGCTAATCTTCAAATATTGACCAGGACCCCGAGGAGAACAATGCCCTGCTCATCTTCAAATATTGACCAGGACACCGAGGAGAACACTGCCCTGCTCATCGTCAAATATTGACCAGGACACCGTGGAGAACAATGCCCTGCTCATCTTGAAATATTGACCAGGACACCGGGGAGAACAATGCCCTGCTCATCTTCAAATATTGACCAGGACACCGAGGAGAACACTGCCCTGCTCATCGTCAAATATTGACCAGGACACCGTGGAGAACAATGCCCTGCTCATCTTGAAATATTGACCAGGACACCGGGGAGAACAATGCCCTGCTCATCTTCAAATATTGACCAGGACACCGAGGAGAACAGTGCCCTGCTCATCTTCAAATATTGACCAGACACCGGGGAGAACACTGCCCTGCTCATCTTCAAATATTGACCAGACACCGAGGAGAACACTGCCCTGCTCATCTTCAAATTACTGTATTTGAATCTTTCCGTTCTTCCCCTCAGTCCAGATTTGGCCCTTTGTTTCACATCCCATATGAATGGTGTCAGATAGCCTAATTCCTCACCTTATTGTATGATATCCATCGACCAGCTCTCTGCTAATGGAATAAAAACTCCTTGCAAGTAACTTGAACACGTCTTGCAAAATACTGCATCAACTGCAACTTCCATTTCGGAGTCAGTACAATTGTGGTCATTGTGAGATCGCTCCGAGCAGTTACAAAGTTTATTGTAGTAATATATCAGCCTTGGTGACTATCTGACGTTGACACCATCAGAAACCACCTCCTTCCAGTGAAACTTCAAGTATTTTGTCCTTGGAGTGCCAGACGGACCACACTTGTAAGATCTGAAACCTTAAGCAAGGATAGCAGTGGGAGCCGAGAGTCACCACAGCTACACGACCAGCTACTAAGCGATTTACGCTATCTTATGTAAAACCTGAAACCATATTGCAATTTGCTTCGAGGAAGCTATTAAATGATAGGATAAGTGTCATCCCATGGAGGTAATTTATTTTGGGTCTCTCAAGGCATTTTAGTAATCTTCTGCATCTGAGGTTTCTGAAAGAAGATCAAAGCAGGAACATTAATGGTAAATTAGCCGGCTGTGTAGAAAATTGAGCAGAATTAGAAAGGCAATAGAAAGATGAGGTTATGATAAATGTAAAAGAATCTATGAAGAGTGGACAGCTGGCTGGTGGAGTTTGATAGGGGTCCTTCTTCCTCTATTATTCATTCTTGTTACATGGTGCATGAACTCCTGAAACCTTAGGATTTGTCTTAAAAGTCATACAGTACACACATCCAAAGCAATGTGATTGAATTTACTGATACTAGTTACAGATTGATAACAGAAGATAGTAAGCATGTTTTTAGCAATCTCAACGAATTTGGATGGACAAATATGCGTCATACCTGCAACCTCAGGGGGGCATAAGGCAGGTGATATCAGGTCAATCACTTTTACTAAGGAGTAGCCGTAATTTCTTTGACTAATTGCTGGGTTATCCGTGACATCACGCCGAATATTGCGGAAAGCGATCGGCCAGAGAATCGGCTCCGAGGCCGAAATCGGGCTTGACACACCGGTTTCGCTCCGAATCGTCATTTTCTGGACTCCCGAAATCAACATAATCGCGGCACCCGCCGCACGGCCCTGAAGTAGAGTATGCATCTCATTATCTGCCCTGACGACTGATTCTCCGGGGCCTCGGCGATTCTGCGCCTCGGGTGGGCCGATTTCCCGACGGCGTGTTTCTAATTTCCTATAAAATATCGTGAAGCCTGCATGCTGGCTGAGGCAGCTGCGAGAGGAGGTAGGAGTTGGCATGGGGGGGGGGACTGCGGGTTCCCATATCGGACACCGGGCGGGGTGGGGGGGAGGGGGGGGCCTTGCCAGGACTAGGGAGGGGAAGGAGGGGGGGACAGTCCGAGCAGCCGCGGAGCACCCGACAGGACAGGGCGGTGCCCACGCACCGAGCACCCTTACCAGAGGACCACGTCCAGCCTGAGCAGTCAACGAGGGTCTCCAGTTCGGCGTCCCGGAAGCTCGGCGCTGCTCTCCTGGCCGCCATGTTGGCTGCGACGCTTGTGTGTGGGAGGGGGAGAATGCATTCTGTACAGCTGCGGCATCGCGTTAATCACAGAACCGGTGAATCGGCCGCCTTTCCTTGACCAGACTGTGGAGTTTCACGATACGCCCGTGCTAGCCCCTTGGGAGCGGTCGAATCGCTGCAGCTGTGGGCCCAATCGCGCCATCGTGAAACTCCACCGTTTCCATGACGGCGTCAACACTTAGTCTTCAGAGTGGAGAATTCAGCCCCCAGTCTTTAGTCATTCCCTTGAACTATTGCCACATTTGCCCCAACAGTCCATTCTCCACCTGAGATTAAGAACCGAAAATGCTGGATAAGCACAGCAGCTCTGGCAGCATCTGTGAAGAGGGAAACAGAGTTAACGTTTCGAGTCCACGTGACTCTTCGTCAGAGCTAAAGAGAGGCAGAAATGTGATGGCCTTTGTGCTGTTTGAGAGGGGGTGGAGCTGTTGGAATCAAGTAGAAGGTCAGCGGTAGGTGTGAGCTCAGAGAGAAAGCACAAAGATGTTCAGGGCTTGAGGCAGAGGAAGTGTTAATGGCAATGTTGAGGACTACAGAAGGTGCTGATAGTGGCAGAATGTGTTAGTAGGAAAAGGAAGGTCAGTGCTCGGTGCAAGCAGAACCCTCAGGGGTTTGCATGGGGTAAAAACATATTTTGATGAAACAAGGGATGAAGGTGACGGAGTAAGTTCACACTCGAAACCGGATTAACTCAGTGTTGAGCGCAGAAGTCTGTAACTTCCCTAATTGGAAGATGAGGTGTTGTTCCTCTAGTTTGCTTTGAGCTTCACTGGAACACTCTAACAGGCCAAGGATAGACAGGTGGCCGTGAGAACAAGATGGTGAGTTGAAATGGCAAGTGACAAGATGGTTGGAGTCGTGCTGGCGGACTGAGGGAAGGTGTTCCGCCAAGCGATCATCCAGTCTGCACTTAGTCTCCCCGTAGTAGAGAAAACAGCATCGGGAGCAACGAACACTAAAAGAAGGTGCAGGTGAAACATTGCTTCACCTGAAATGACTGCCCGGGGCCGAAGACAGTGAGGAAAGAGGAGATAAAGGCAGAGGTATTGCACCACCTGCGATTGCATGGGAAGATGCCGTGGGAAGGGGATGAGGGGTTGGGGGTGATGGAGGAGTGGACCAGGGTGTCAGGGCGGGAGCAGAATGCTGACTGGGGGTAGTGAGGGGAGGATGTGTTTAGCGTTACCCTCATGATGAAGTTGGCAGAAATGCCAGAGGATGTCCTTTGAATGAGGAGGCTGGTGGGGGGGGGGGAAGAGTGAGGACAAGGGGGGGCCCATCATGGTTCTGGGAGGGAGGGGAAGGGGTGAGGGCAGAGGTGCAGTGGAGGGTTTGAACATGATTGGAAGGGACAGAGATTAGTTTAATATCTTATCTGAGAGACAGCTCCTCCTCCAATATTCCTCTGGAAGATGATCACACAGTCACGTGTCTGGAATGGTTTTTGAACCCATTTGCTGTCAATCAGATTTTAAAATTCTCATCTTTCTTTTCCATCCTTCCATGGCCTCAGGTCTTCCCAGTCCTGTAATGTCTAGCTTCATAAACCTCTGTGCTCATCTACTTCTGAGCAACCTCGATTTTTATTGCTCCATCATTATCAGCCATACCTTCAGCTGCCTGGAACCTGGGCCTTGAAAATCCCTCCCTCAACCTCTCCGACATTTTACCTCTCTTTTTTTTGAATAAATTTAGAGTACCCAATTCATTGTTTCCAATTAAGGGGCAATTTAGTGTGGCCAATCCACCTACCCTGCACATCTTTGGGTTGTGGGGCGAAACCCACGCAAACACGGGGAGAATGTGCAAACTCCACACGGACAGTGACCCAGAGCCGGGATCGAACCTGGGACCTCGGCGCAGTGAGGCAGCAGTGCTATCCACTGCGCCACCGCACTGCCGCTATATTACCTCTCTTTTTTTTTCTTTTTAGAGGTTCCTTCAAGGCTGCCTCAAGCTTTTTACTCTCTGCCTTATGTGGCTTGGTGCCTGATTTTGTTTCGGAAGGCGCATGCAAAATGCCTTGGGCCATTTGATGATATGTCGATATTGATTGTTTTTCACCTTTGTGACCTCTATGCCACTATAACACCCTCTGTGGTCCTTAAAGCACAGGAAGAGACCCTTCGGCCCATTGTATCTGTGCCTGCCGTCAAATGCCTGGTCTATTCTAATCCCATGTGCTCCAGTCACACCCAAACGCCTTATGATAGAGACACTTGCAATGCTGAACATTTCGAAGAGACCTAACATTCCATCCCCTCCACCCTGAATGGCATGGTTCACGCTGTCAGACACGGACCGCTAACGGCAGGACCTTCCATTCCCATTGCTCCACACGGACAGTGACCCAGGGCCGGGATTCAAACCCAGGTCCTCAGTGCCGTAGGCAGCAGTGCTAACCACTGTGCCACGTGCCGCCCCTGGGAGTCTCCCATTTAAGACTGAGGAAAGATAGTATGACTGGTTGGAGTCATAACTAACATAAAGGAAGGGGGATGTGGTTCTTGGCGGTCAATCATCTCAGTCCTGGGACATCACTGATGGGGTTCCTGGACTCAACCATTTTCAGCTGTTTCCTCAATGAAACTACCTAAGGTCAGAAGTGGGGATGTTCACTGATGTTCAGCACCATTTGTGACTCTTCAGATGCGGAAGCAGGACACGCCCAAATGCAGCATCCCTGGACAATATCCAGGCGGGCCGGTAAGTGGCAAGTAACATTTGTGCCACACAAGTGCCAGGCAATGACCATCTCCAACAAGAGCAAATCTAACCACCGCCCCGTGACATTCAATGGCATCACGATCACTGAATTCCCACTGTCAACATCCTGGGGGTTACCATTGACCAGAAACTTAACTGGATCAGCCATATTAATATTGTAGCCACAAGAGTGGATCAGAGGCTGGGGATTCTGCAGCGAGTAACTCACCTCCTGGCCCCCCAAAGTCTGTCCACCATCTACGAGGTACAAGTCAGGAGTGTGATGGAATACTCGCCACTTCCCAGGATGAGTGCAGCTCCAACAACACTCAATAAGCTCGACACCCTCCAGGGCAAAACAGCCCGCTTGATTGACACCGTATCCACCACCTTAAATACTCGCTCCATCCAGCACACGTACATGCATGTCATCAACAAGATGCCTTGCAGCAACTCACCAAGGCTCCTTCAACAGCACATGGTATGGCCGTGTGGAGAATTGGGTACCACGGCAGCAGGGATGTGCTCGTCGCCAAACGGTTCCCACCCACCCCTGTGGGTATTCCATGCACAGCTGTAGAGTTGGCAGTCTACCTCTCATCTGTGGGCCAATTGAAGCCAAGAACTGGCCAATTAATGGTCATTTAACAGCCTCTTTCCACTACCGCTGGTGTTTTACCAGAGGTGGGATAGGACCCTGTCAGGTGTCCAGACCACCCAGTAAATCTGGTAGCTGGGCTGGGGCACATGAACCCTGCCTACCCGCGATAATCTTTCGCCCTCTAGTTTATCAAGAATCTATCCACCTCTGTTTTAAAAAGATTCCAAGAGTCTGGCCTGGATTCTCCGGGCGGAGAATGGGCGTCCGCATGGAAATCGTGCCCGCCGCTAAAGCGATTCTCCGGTCCCTGGAGAATCGCTCGGGAACGCACCCGCGCAATCTACGGGATGCAGGTAGGGGGCCATTGACAGAGCACCCACCCCCCCCCACCCCCAAACCCCCCCCACCCCCCCGTGATTCTCTGGGCAAAACTGGCCGAGTTCCCGACGGTGTGGTTCTGACCACGTATTGGCCGTCGGGAACCTCGGGTGGCGTGTGGGGGTGGGCGGGGGATCAAATACCGGGGGGGGGCCTTATGGAGCGGCACGGGGCCGATTGTTGGGATCTTCTTTCCTGGTCCAGGTCCGCCAGCTGAGTCCGCCATGTCGCACGGGGCATGCGCGGACTTCCGACTGGAAGGGCCCCGTGTCCGCAGCCAGAGCTGCGAGAAGCACTCCGGGGCCCTGCCAGCCCCCTGCAGATAGGAGAATCACTCAGGACTGATGTGTTGGGTGTGCCGGGTCTGCGAGGACTGCGTTTGCTGCAGCAGTGAGGGAGACAGGCTTCCAACACTTGAAGAAATGCAACTCGATTTTATTGAACTCTGAACTATCACACATACTTTAACTGTGGGTTGCCACTATGCTGACTTGACTGGAGACCTGAGGCTAACCTGACCAGACTATCTTACTACCACATGGTGGATGTTCTAGTTGCTGCTCACAGGCTCTGACTGTCTCAGAGGCTGCATCCCGAGAGAGCGGGAAAACTAGTGCCCTCTGGCTTTATAGTGGTTGTGTCCTGTCTGGTGATTGGCTGCTGTGTTCTGTGTGTTCACTGGTCATCCTGTGTGTCAATCACTGCTTGTCTGTGCACCATCATATACCTGTGTGTACATTATGACATCTCCCCCCCTTTTTTTTTACTTATTAAAATTGTGTGTAGGTCAATAAATAGTGAGTATGTGTATGCAGGAGCCTGACTATATACAAAGTATGTTACATATTCACATGGGAAGGTGTCTCGTGCAGATAGAGGGCAGATAACAAATTAGGAAGAAACAATATGTACAGATGTGTAAACGGGACGTCCGGGTGCGGCGATGACCAGCTGAGTCGCACGTTTCGGCAGCTCCCTGTGAAACGGACTTTTGGGCTCTTGATAGGAGCCCCAACGGCAATTTTAACGGCTGAAAACACCGTGTGGTAAACCAGAAGGGTGTTCCCCCTGGACACGGATGGAAAAAGGAGAGGAAAGTGGCCGGATTGCAGCGGATCCTTTGGAACAACGGCAAGGAAGGCAAGCAAAAACCAAGATGGCGTCGGAAGGTGGCAGTTTCATATGGGGCCCTGAACAACAAGAGTTTTTGAAACGCTGCGTGGAGGAGATAAAAAAGGAAATGAAGAAAGAGTTGTTGGCCCCGATATTACAGGCGATTGAAGGGCTGAAAGAGGAACAAAAGACCCAGGAGCAGGAGCTTCGGGTCGTGAAGGCGAAAGCAGCAGAAAATGAAAACGACATACAGGGCCTGGTGGTGAAGTCGGAGATACAGGAGGCACACCAGAAACGATCTGTGGAGAGGTTGGAGGCACTGGAAAATATCGCAAGGAGGAACAACTTGAGGATTCTTGGCCTTCCTGAAGGTGTGGAGGGGGCGGACGTCGGGGCATATGTGAGCACGATGCTGCACTCGTTAATGGGAGTGGAAGCCCCGACGGGTCCGTTGGAGGTGGAGGGAGCATACCGAGTTATGGTGCGAGGATCGAGAGCAGGAGAAGCTCCCAGAGCCATAGTGGTGAGATTTCTCCGTTTTAAGGATAGAGAAATGGTCCTTAGATGGGCGAAGAAAACTCGGTGTAGTAAATGGGAGAACGCGGTGATCCGCGTCTATCAAGATTGGAGTGCGGAGGTGGCGAGAAGGAGGGCGAGCTTTAATCGGGCCAAAGCGGTACTTCACAAAAAAAAGATAAAGTTTGGAATGCTGCAACCGGCAAGACTGTGGGTCACATATCAAGGGAGGCACCACTACTTTGAGACGGCGGATGAAGCGTGGACTTTTATTGTAGAAGAAAAATTGGAATGATTGGACTACGAAAACGAACGTTTGGACAAAGTGGCGGGACGAGTGGGGGGGGGCGAAGAGGGATTGTATGATTAATCCTGCGGTATGGTAACTTTTCTTTCTCCCACAGGTGGTGATGGGGGGAGGTGGGGAGGGAGAGGAGATGGGGCGTTGGCCATGGGAGGCGGGGCCGAGGGAGAGGCGTGGGCTTGGTTCCCGCGCTATGATAATTATGGCGGGAATAGAGAAGCAGGAAGGAGGGGGCGCCGCACGGGGCGAGCCGTGATCACGGGGGGAAGCCGAGGTCAGCCAGAGTTTGTTGACTTCTGGGAGCAACATGGGGGGAGTAATTACGCTAGCGGGGGGTCTAGCGGGGGGGGGGGGAGGGGGGAATTACTGGGTTGCTGCTGCTGGGGAAAGGGGGGAGTGGGTACGGGAAAGGATGGGCGGGGGGGCACCGTCTGGGAGAAATACAGCCGCGTGGGAACTGGGCGAGAAGCTGGAAAAAGATGATGGCTAACCGGCAAGGGGGGGGGGTGGGAAGCCCCCCAACTCGGCTGATCACGTGGAACGTGAGGGGGCTTAACGGGCCGATAAAGAGGGCACGAGTACTCGCACACCTTAAGAAACTTAAAGCAGATGTGGTCATGTTACAGGAAACGCACCTGAAACTGATAGATCAGGTTAGGTTGCGCAAAGGATGGGTAGGGCAGGTGTTCCATTCGGGGCTGGATGCGAAAAACAGGGGGGTGGCTATATTAGTGGGGAAGCGGGTAATGTTCGAGGCAAAGACTATAGTGGTGGATAACGGGGGCAGATACGTGATGGTGAGTGGCAAATTACAGGGAGAGATGGTGGTGTTGGTAAACGTGTATGCCCCGAATTGGGACGATGCCAATTTTATGAGGCGAATGCTAGGACGCATCCCAGACCTAGAGACCGGAAAGCTGATAATGGGGGGAGACTTTAACACGGTGTTGGAACCAAGGCTGGATAGGTCGAAGTCCAGGACTGGTAGGAGGCCGGCAGCAGCCAAGGTGCTTCAGGATTTTATGGAGCAGATGGGAGGGGTGGACCCGTGGAGATTCAGTAGACCTAGGAGTAAGGAGTTCTCGTTTTTCTCCTATGTCCATAAAGTCTATTCACGCATAGACTTTTTTGTGTTGGGTAGGGCATTGATCCCGAGGGTGAGGGGAACGGAATATACGGCTATAGCCATTTCGGATCATGCCCCACATTGGGTAGACTTGGAGATAGGGGAGGAAACAAGAGGGCGTCCACCCTGGAGAATGGACATGGGACTAATGGCGGATGAGGGGGTGTGCTTAAGGGTGAGGGGATGCATTGAAAAGTACTTGGAACTCAATGACAATGGGGAGGTTCAGGTGGGAGTGGTCTGGGAGGCGTTGAAGGCGGTGGTTAGGGGGGAGCTGATATCAATAAGGACACATAAAGGGAAGCAGGAGAGTAAGGAACGGGAGCGGTTGTTGCAAGAACTTTTGAGGGTGGACAGACAGTATGCGGCAGCACCGGAGGAGGGACTGTATAGGGAAAGGCAAAGGCTGCATGTGGAATTTGACTTGCTGACCACAGGCACTGCAGAGGCACAATGGAGGAAGGCGCAGGGTGTACAGTATGAATATGGAGAGAAGGCGAGCAGATTGCTGGCACACCAATTGAGGAAAAGGGGAGCAGCGAGGGAAATAGGGGGGGTGAGAGACGAAGATGGAGAGACGGAACGGGGAGCAGAGAGAGTGAATGAAGTGTTTAAGACATTTTATAAAAAATTGTATGAAGCTCAACCCCCGGATGGGAGGGAGAGAATGATGGAGTTTTTGGATCGGCTGGAAATTCCCAAGGTGGAAGAGCAGGAAAGGATGGGATTGGGAGCACAGATCACGGTAGAAGAAGTGGTGAAAGGAATTAGGAACATGCAGACGGGAAAGGCCCCGGGACCGGACGGATTCCCAGTTGAATTTTACAGAAAATATTTGGACTTGCTCGCCCCGCTACTGACGAGGACCTTCAACGAGGCAAAGGAAAGGGGACAACTGCCCCCGACTATGTCAGAAGCAACGATATCGCTTCTTTTAAAGAAGGAAAAGGATCCGCTACAATGCGGGTCCTACAGACCAATCTCCCTCCTCAATGTAGATGCCAAGGTCTTGGCCAAGGTAATGGCAATGAGAATAGAGGAATGTGTCCCGGGGGTGGTTCATGAGGACCAAACTGGGTTTGTGAAGGGGAGACAGCTGAACACGAACATACGGAGGTTGTTAGGGGTAATGATGATGGCCCCACCAGAGGGTGAAACGGAGATAGTAGTGGCGATGGATGCCGAGAAAGCATTTGATAGAGTGGAGTGGGATTATCTGTGGGAGGTGTTGAGGAGATTTGGGTTCGGAGAGGGGTATGTTAGATGGGTGCAGCTGTTGTATAGGGCCCCAGTGGCGAGTGTGGTCACGAATGGACGGGGATCGGCATATTTTCGGCTTCATAGAGGGACAAGGCAGGGATGTCCTCTGTCCCCATTACTGTTTGCACTGGCGATTGAGCCCCTGGCGATAGCGCTGAGAGGTTCCAAGGGATGGAGGGGAATACTTAGGGGAGGAGAAGAACACCGGGTATCTTTATATGCGGATGATCTGCTACTATATGTGGCGGATCCAGCGGAGGGGATGCCAGAAATAATGCGGATACTTGGGGAGTTTGGGGATTTTTCAGGGTATAAATTGAAC
The DNA here is from genome assembly GCF_047496885.1 of Scyliorhinus torazame. Lineage (NCBI taxonomy): Eukaryota > Metazoa > Chordata > Chondrichthyes > Carcharhiniformes > Scyliorhinidae > Scyliorhinus > Scyliorhinus torazame. The sequence goes on from NC_092709.1 coordinate 12,079,308, forward strand.
ATGGGGAAGAGTGAGCTGTTTGTGGTGCATCCAGGGGAGCAGAGTAGAGAAATAGAAGACCTACCGTTGAGGAAGGTAACAAGAGACTTTCGTTACCTGGGGATCCAGATAGCTAAGAATTGGGGCACATTGCACAGGCTAAATTTGACGCGGTTGGTGGAACAGATGGAGGAAGATTTCAAGAGATGGGATATGGTAGCATTGTCAATGGCAGGGAGGGTGCAGGCGGTTAAGATGGTGGTCCTCCCGAGATTCCTTTTTGTGTTTCAGTGTCTCCCGGTGGTGATCACGAAGGCTTTTTTCAAAAGGATAGAAAAGAGTATCATGGGTTTTGTTTGGGCCGGGAAGACTCCGAGAGTGAGGAAGGGATTCTTACAGCGTAGTAGGGATAGGGGGGGGGCTGGCGCTACCGAGCCTAAGTGAGTATTATTGGGCCGCTAATATTTCAATGGTGAGTAAGTGGATGGGAGAGGAGGAAGGAGCGGCGTGGAAGAGATTAGAGAGGGCGTCCTGTAGGGGGACCAGCCTGCAGGCTATGGTGACAGCCCCATTGCCGTTCTCACCAAGGAACTATACCACGAGTCCGGTGGTGGTAGCTACACTGAAGATTTGGGGACAGTGGAGACGACATAGGGGAAAGACCGGAGCACTGGGGGGGTCCCCGATAAGAAACAACCATAGGTTTGCCCCGGGGGGAATGGATGGGGGATATGGAATGTGGCAAAGAGCAGGTATAACGCAATTGAAAGATCTATTTGTGGATGGGAAGTTTGCGAGTCTGGGAGCGCTGACCGAGAAATATGGGTTGCCCCAAGGGAATGCATTCAGGTACATGCAATTGAGGGCTTTTGCGAGGCAACAGGTGAGGGAATTCCCGCAGCTCCCGACACAAGAGGTGCAGGACAGAGTCATCTCAAAGAAATGGGTGGGGGACGGTAAGGTGTCGGATATATATAGGGAAATGAGAGACGAAGGGGAGACTATGATGGACGAACTAAAAGGGAAATGGGAAGAAGAGCTAGGGGAGGAGATTGAGGAGGGGATGTGGGCAGATGCCCTAAACAGGGTAAACTCGTCGTCCTCGTGCGCCAGGCTAAGCCTGATTCAGTTTAAGGTATTACACAGGGCACATATGACTGGAACACGGCTCAGTAAATTTTTTGGGGTGGAGGATAGGTGTGCGAGGTGCTCGAGAAGCCCAGCGAATCATACCCATATGTTTTGGTCATGCCCGGCACTACAGGGGTTTTGGATGGGGGTGACAAAGGTGCTTTCGAAAGTAGTAGGAGTCCGGGTCGAACCAAGCTGGGGGTTGGCTATATTTGGGGTTGCACAAGAGCCGGGAGTGCAGGAGGCGAAAGAGGCCGATGTTTTGGCCTTTGCGTCCCTAGTAGCCCGGCGCAGAATATTGCTGATGTGGAAAGAAGCCAAGCCCCCGGGGGTGGAGACCTGGATAAATGATATGGCGGGGTTCATAAAGTTAGAGCGGATTAAGTTCGTCCTAAGGGGGTCGGCTCAAGGGTTTACTAGGCGGTGGCAACCGTTCGTCGAATATCTTGCGGAAAGATAGATAGGGGAGAACAAAGAAGGCAGCAGCAGCGGCCCAGGACTTGGGGGGGGGGGGGGAGGGGAGGGATGGGGGGGGATGGGGGGGGGGGGTGGCCTGAGACAAGACAGTTGCCAATTAGGGCTAGTTTTTATTTTTTTGTTATTTAATATTTATTTATTTGTTGTTGTTTTTGTTTAAATTTAAAAAGGTCATTATTATCTGTATTGTTACAATGTTGTGTAAAGGATGCACAATGTACTGTGTTGGTTGACCAAAAATTTTCAATAAAATATTATTTAAAAAAAAAAAAAAGATGTGTAAACGGATCACAAGGTAATGCAACATTCAGCCTATAAATTCAGTCTCTGTGGCGGGCGACGAGTTCTGGTTGACCGCCTCAAGGGTGGGTCAGGGGCCGCCTGCACTTGAACGGGCGGAACTGCCTCCAATGTAGAGGTTGGTAGAAGAACTAGCAGATCGGTGGCCTCGTGGAAAGGCGCGTCCTGAGGGACCAGCATGCGAGGCGGGACATCACGTTCAGGTGGCGGGCGTGGAAGTAGCCGCAGTGCCCGCCTATTACGCCGAAGAAAGGAGCCATCATGCATGCGAACGAGGAACGATCTTGGGGCCACTTGCTTAACCACCACAGCCGCGGCAGACCAGCCACCATCAGGTAGCTGAACACGAACTCGGTCAGCAGGAGCCAGAGCAAACAAACAAAGAACAAAGAAATGTACAGCACAGGAACAGGCCCTTCGGCCCTCCAAGCCCGTGCCGACCATACTGCCCGACTAAACTACAATCTTCTACACTTCCTGGGTCCGTATCCTTCTATTCCTATCCTATTCATATATTTGTCAAGATGCCCCTTAAATGTCCCTATCGTCCCTGCCTCCACTACCTCCTCCGGTAGTGAGTTCCAGGCACCCACTACCCTCTGCGTAAAAAACTTGCCTCGTACATCTACTCTAAACTTTGCCCCTCTCACCTTAAACCTATGCCCCCTAGTAATTGACCCCTCTACCCTGGGGAAAAGCCTCTGACTATCCACTCTGTCTATGCCCCTCATAATTTTGTATACCTCTATCAGGTCGCCCCTCAACCTCCTTCGTTCCAGTGAGAACAAACCGAGTTTATTCAATCGCTCCTCATAGCTTATGCCCTCCATACCAGGCAACATTCTGGTAAATCTCTTCTGCACCCTCTCTAAAGCCTCCACATCCTTCTGGTAGTGTGGCGACCAGAATTGAACACTATACTCCAAGTGTGGCCTAACTAAGGTTCTATACAGCTGCAACATGACTTGCCAATTCTTATACTCAATGCCCCGGCCAATGAAGGCAAGCATGCCGTATGCCTTCTTGACTACCTTCTCCACCTGTGTAGCCCCTTTCAGTGATCTGTGGACCTGTACTCCTAGATCTCTTTGACTTTCAATACTCTTGAGGGTTCTACCATTCACTGTATATTCCCTACCTGCATTAGCCCTTCCAAAATGCATTACCTCACATTTGTCCAGGTTAAACTCCATCTGCCATCTCTCCGCCCAAGTCTCCAGACAATCTAAATCCTGCTGTATCCTCAGACAGTCCTCATCGCTATCCGCAATTCCACCAACCTTTGTGTCGTCTGCAAACTTACTAATCAGACCAGTTACATTTTCCTCCAAATCATTTATATATACTACAAAGAGCAAAGGTCCCAGCACTGATCCCTGTGGAACACCACTGGTCACAGCCCTCCAATTAGAAAAGCATCCTTCCATTGCTACCCTCTGCCTTCTATGGCCTAGCCAGTTCTGTATCCACCTTGCCAGTTCACCCCTGATCCCGTGTGACTTCACCTTTTGTACTAGTCTACCATGAGGGACCTTGTCAAAGGCCTTACTGAAGTCCATATAGACAACATCTACTGCCCTACCTGCATCAATCATCTTAGTGACCTCCTCGAAAAACTCTATCAAGTTAGTGAGACACGACCTCCCCTTCACAAAACCGTGCTGCCTCTCACTAATACGTCCATTTGCTTCCAAATGGGAGTAGATCCTGTCTCGAAGAATTCTCTCCAGTAATTTCCCTACCACTGAAGTAAGGCTCACCGGCCTGTAGTTCCCGGGATTATCCCTGCCACCCTTCTTAAACAGAGGAACAACATTGGCTATTCTCCAGTCCTCCGGGACATCCCCTGAAGACAGCGAGGATCCAAAGATTTCTGTCAAGGCCTCAGCAATTTCCTCTCCAGCCTCCTTCAGTATTCTGGGGTAGATCCCATCCGGCCCTGGGGACTTATCTACCTTAATATTTTTTAAGACACCCAACACCTCGTCTTTTTGGATCACAATGTGACCCAGGCTATCTACACCCCCTTCTCCAGACTCAACATCTACCAATTCCCTCTCTTTGGTGAATACTGATGCAAAGTATTCATTTAGTACCTCGCCCATTTCCTCTGGCTCCACACATAGATTCCCTTGCCTATCCTTCAGTGGGCCAACCCTTTCCCTGGCTACCCTCTTGCTTTTTATGTAAGTGTAAAAAGCCTTGGGATTTTCCTTAACCCTATTTGCCAATGACTTTTCATGACCCCTTCTAGCCCTCCTGACTCCTTGCTTAAGTTCCTTCCTACTTTCCTTATATGCCACACAGGCTTCGTCTGTTCCCAGCCTTTTAGCCCTGACAAATGCCTCCTTTTTCTTTTTGACGAGGCCTACAATATCACTCGTCATCCAAGGTTCCCGAAAATTGCCGTATTTATCTTTCTTCCTCACAGGAACATGCCTGTCCTGTATTCCTTTCAACTGACACTTGAAAGCCTCCCACATGTCAGATGTTGATTTGCCCTCAAACATCCGCCCCCAATCTATGTTCTTCAGTTCCCGCCTAATATTGTTATAATTAGCCTTCCCCCAATTTAGCACATTCATCCTCGGACCACTCTTATCCTTGTCCACCAGTACTTTAAAACTTACTGAATTGTGGTCACTGTTACCGAAATGCTCCCCTACTGAAACATCTACCACCTGGCCGGGCTCATTCCCCAATACCAGGTCCAGTACCGCCCCTTCCCTAGTTGGACTGTTTACATATTGTTTTAAGAAGCCCTCCTGGATGCTCCTTACAAACTCTGCCCCGTCTAAGCCCCTGGCACTAAGTGAGTCCCAGTCAATATTGGGGAAGTTGAAGTCTCCCATCACCACAACCCTGTTGTTTTTACTCTTTTCCAAAATCTGTCTACCTATCTGCTCCTCTATCTCCCGCTGGCTGTTGGGAGGCCTGTAGTATACCCCCAACATTGTGACTGCACCCTTCTTATTCCTGATCTCTACCCATATAGCCTCACTGCCCTCTGAGGTGTCCTCTCGCTGTATAGCTGTGATACTCTCCTGAACAAGTAGCGCAACTCCGCCTCCCCTTTTACATCCCCCTCTATCCCGCCTGAAACATCTAAATCCTGGAACGTTTAGCTGCCAATCCTGCCCTTCCCTCAACCAGGTCTCTGTAATGGCAACAACATCATAGTTCCAAGTAGTAATCCAAGCTCTAAGTTCATCTGCCTTACCCGTAATGCTCCTTGCATTAAAACATATGCACTTCAGGCCACCAGACCCGCTGTGTTCAGCAACTTCTCCCCGTCTGCGCTGCCTCAGAGCCACACTGTCCCTATTCCCTAGTTCTCCCTCAATGCTCTCACCTTCTGACCTATTGCTCCCGTGCCCACCAGCAGGGAGATCTGTGGCATGGGCGTCGTACGCCGACTTGCATTGATCCTGAGATTGTTGCATTCTCTGCAGGACCGGAAAATTGCCAAGGTCCGGGATGTGGATAGCCGGCACCGTCGCCCGTAGTGTGCGGTTCATTAGCAGCTGCGCTGGGGCCAACAGACAAAGGAGTCGCCCGGTATGCTAACAGCACCAGGTTAAAATCCGAACCCGAGTCAGCAGCTTTGCACAACAGTCTTTTAACAATGTGGGCCCCCTTTTCAGCCTCCCCATTCGACTGGGGGCTTGAAGTGACGTGCGTAAAATTGTACCGCCGGGCAAAATCCGTCCACTCCTGGCTGAAGAAACAAAGGCCATTATCGGTCATCACTGTTCATGGAATGCCATGATGGGCAAAAGTCTCTTTGCATGTTTTGATGACCGTTGCTGATGTGAGGTTAGTCAGGCTGACCACCTCGGGGTAGTTGGAAAAGTAGTCCACGAGGAGGACATTGTCTCGGCCCTTTGAGGTCAATACCAACTTTGGACCATGGGGAGGACACCAGTTCATGCGGCTGTAGAGTCTCTTTGGGCTGAGCCGGCTGGGACCTTTGACACGTTGGGCAATTGAGGACCGTGTTGGCGATATTCTGACTGATGCCTGGCCAATATACTGCCTCTCGGCAGCGACACTTTTCGACCCCCAGGTCTGTGGTAAACCACTGTGTTCCTATATTAAGGGTTGTACGGTAGAACCTGCAGTACAGGTTCACCTGGGCCCCTGCATGCTAGCACCGCCCAGGAGCCGGGTTATAAATATGTGTGGCCTTCAGCTCGCGGCCATTTCGTCAGCTGCTGTAGGAGGCCACACTTCAGAGACTAATAAAGCCTCAGTTTGAATTCAACTTCGTCTCCAGTCAAATTGATCGTGCCTCAATTTATTAGTATCTGATTCAGAAGATGGACCTCCGGATTAAACCAGATCGCCTGCAGCTGGATCTACATGCAAGCGACGTCAGAAAGGACTTCCAGCACTGGCTAGCTTGTTTTGAAGCGTATATCAACGCGGCGCCGACCCCTGTTCCAGAGGCTCAGAAGATTCAAATATTGTACTCCAGACTCAGCTCCAAAGTCTTCCTGCTGATCCAGGATGCGCCCAATTACGCTGACGCTATGACTCGACTCAAAGAGAGTTATGAGCAGAAGACGAACACGCTCTTCGCCAGACACGTGCTCGCAGCGCGTACTCAACTGCCTGGTGAGTCAATCGAGGACTTCTGGAAGGCCCTGATCCCACTAGTTCGGGACTGTGACTGCCAGGACGTTACAGCTAAGGAGCACTCAGATCTCCTTATGAGGGACGCTTTTGTAACTGGGATTGGGTCTGATGTTATCAGGCAGCGGCTCCTAGAAGGGGCCACGCGCGACCTCGCTGAGACTAAAACACTAGAGCTCTCCATGACGGTCGCCCTGCGCAATGTCCAGTCCTCTGCCCCCAACCGCACGGCCCACTCCTCCTACGCTTCATGGGCCCCACAGGCAGATGCCCAGAGGGGGCGCTACCCACCCATTACGCCTGCGCTACGCGCCAGCCAGTGATCTCCAGGGGGCCCCGATGCTATTTTTGCAGCCAACAAAGACACCCCCGCCAATGCTGCCCGGCCCGCGCTGCCTTTTGTAAGGCCTGCGGGAAGAAAGGCCACTACACAGCGATGTGCCAGGCCCGCTCAGCGGCAGTGGTCGCCCCCACTCCCCCCCGGTCACGGACAATGGGCGCCGCTATCCTCCCCTCCTCCCCAGGCTATGTGCGAGCAATGGGCGCCATCTTCTTCCCCGCACAACACGTGCGTTTCATGGGCGCCGCCACCTTGCTCCACCTCCGCAATGTGCGTTCCATGGGTGCCGCCATTTTGTGAACCCCCAGGACCTCTGGGCATCCCCATCTTGTCCACCCCGCAGCACACGGAGACCAACGGCGTTTCAGGACCCCGACGCGGCGGCCGCCTCACTACCCGACGATCAACCACGACTCGCATCCATGGTAATCGACCAGTCCAGACCACACACTCTGACCAACGCATCCACCAGCATAAAAGTCAACGGCCACGTGACCGCCTGCCTACTGGACTCCGGCAGCGCCGAGAGCTTTGTACATCCAAATATGGTAAGGCGTCAGCTGCTGTAGGAGGCCACACTTCAGATACTAATAAAGCCTCAGTTTGAATTCAACTTCGTCACCAGCCAAATTGATTGTGCCTCACAGGTGACCCTCGTGGATTTGGCCGAGGACCAGCTTTCGTACGCTCTGTGGGATTACTATCCTGCCCAGCTTCATTAATATCCATCCACTACCGCTAGATCGTCCTTTATATTATAAAACTGGGGGCACTGCCCCTTTTGCCAACCATCCGTGAGATGTCGCGTTACCCACTGGAGCAAAGGATCCCTGACCGTCTCTTGACGAATTTGCATGACCCTTTCATCAGTGGCCGGAAAGTTGGATGCACAAAACTTCACCTGAGCGTCTATCTGACAGACAAAGTCTGACTGCTCACACGGCGTGGTGATGGATCTAGAGAGTGCGTCGGCCACAATGAGCTCTTTGCCCGGGGTGTAGACCAGGGCGAAATCGTAGCGGCGGAGTTTGAGGAGGATACGTTGTAGCCGTGGCGTCATATCATTGAGGTCTTTTTGGATGATGTGAACCAATGGCCTGTGGTCTGTCTCGACCGTGAATTTGGGGAGTCCATACACGTAATCATGGAATTTGTCAATCCCTGTGAGGAGGCCCAGGCATTCTTTTTCAATCTGAGCGTATCGTTGCTCAGTAGGCGTCAAGGCTCTAGAGGCATATGCGACTGGGGCCCAGGAGGAGGATTTGTCCCGCTGGAGGAGTACAGCTCCAATCCCAGCCTGGCTCGTGTCGGTGGAGATCTTCGTCTCCTTGGCGGAGTCGAAAAATGCCAGTACCGGGGCCTTGGTGAGTTTCGCCCTGAGCTCACGCCACTCTTGCTCATGAGCGGGGAGCCACTGGAAGGCCGTAATGTTTTTGACAAGATTGCGGGGAGCTGTGGTGTGTGATGCAAGTTTGGGGATAAACCTCCCAAGGAAATTGACCATCCCTAGGAAACGGAGGACCGCCTTCTTGTCCTCCGGGGTCTTCATGGCATTGATCGCCGCCACCTTGTCTGTATCTGGCCGCACACAGAACTGCGAAATATGGTCGCCAAGGAACTTTATTTCTGCTTGACCGAACAAGCATTTGGCTCTATTGAGTCGGAGGCCATGCTCGTGGATCCTGTGGAACACTCGCTTGAGGCGATCGATCGATGTGCTCCTGAGGAGTTGTGGACCAGATAATAATATCATCGACATGCACTCGCACCCCTTCGATGCCCTCCATCATTTGTTCCATTTTGCGGTGGAACACATCCGAGGAGGAGATGATGCCAAAGGGCATCCGGTTGTAACAGTAGCGACCGAACAGGGTGTTAAATGTACACAACTTTCGACTGGACGCTTCCAGCTGTATTTGCCAAAACCCCTTGGAGGCATCCAGCTTCGTGAAAAACTTGGCGTGAGCCACTTCGCTGGTGAGCTCTTCTTGTTTAGGTATAGGGTAGTGTTCCCTCATGATGTTACGGTTCAAATCTTTGGGGTCGATGCAAATGTGAAGCTCCCCTGACGGATTTTTGACACAAACCATGGAGCTAACCCAGTCCGTGGGCTCAGTGACCTTAGAAATGACGCCCTGGTCCTGGAGGTCTTGCAGCTGCTGCTTGAGGCGGTCCTTGAGGGGTGCCGGCACCCGACGCGGTGCATGAACCACAGGTGTGGCATTCGGCTTCAGCCGTATCTTGTATCGGTAAGGTAGTGTACCATACCTTAGCTGTGGTATTGTGCTATGATGTCATCTAATTGGGCTTGGAAGTTGACATCTGGCGAGGCCGTTACCCCAGTGGACGACATGGTGTGAACCCGCTGCACAAGATTCAGGATTTTGCAGGCCCGAGCACCGAGCAGGGAAGCTCTGTTGGTTCCTCCAACTTCAAAACGCAGGGTTGCTTCTGAAGAACGATGGGATACCGCAAGCTGGCATGAGCCACTGGCAGCAATGGCATTGCCATTGTAGTTGAGGAGCTAGCAGGCCGGTGGAAGAATGCTTGGCTTGACGCGGATGGTGTCAATGTCAGACTTTGAAATGAGGTTCGCTGAAGCGCCGGTGTCCAGCCTGAAGCGTATGCGAGCCTTGTTGACCGTGAGGGTGGCACACCACTCGTCGTCTGGATCAATGCTCATCACTGGGAGTTGTTTCACCTTCTTCGCTGAAAACATTGTATGCTTGCTGATGATGCCCACCCGGAAGGGCGATGTGAGGCCCTCGGTGTCGGAATCTGGAACCATGTCGGAGTCGGAGTCTGCAACGGGTTGCTGTGCTGACCGGACGTTCCTGCGCTGCGACTGGGATCGCTGTGTATTGGGCAGTTGAGCAGATCTGCACAGGGCTGCGTAGTGGCCAAGCTTGCCACACTGGAAACAGCGTCGAGGTTTCGCGGGACATTGCTGTTTTAAATGGGCGGAGCCACAGTTGTTGCACGTCATGGCACCGACGCCAGGACGCTCCATGCGAAACCGCGCATGCGAGGTGCGGCCGAACGATGTGCGCACCTGCGCAGTTCGGTCGTCGGCCTCGCCGTCCCCTTGGTCGTTGTGCGCATGCGCAGGAGCCCGGGAAAAGTGCGCAAAATGGCCGCCCTCATCCAGACTCAGGCCCTGGAGTTGTTTTACGGCTTGCACCCGCTCTGCATCGTGGAGGCCTTGCCACGCCATCTCTGCCGCCTTGATATGGGAGTACCGGTTGTTAGCGTGCTCGTCGAGGACGCAGGTTTCGATGGTGATGGTAATCATAGAATTTATAGGGCAGAAGGAGGCCATTCGGCCCATCGAGTCTGCACCAGCTCTTGGAAAGAACACCCTACCCAAGCCCACACCTCCACCCTATCCCCATAACCCAGTAACCCCATCCAACACTAAGGGCAATTTTGGACACTAAGGGCAATTTATCATGGCCAATCCACCTAACCTGCACATCTTTGGACTGTGGGAGGAAACCGGAGCACCCGGAGGAAACCCACGCACACACGGGGAGGACGTGCAGACTCCGCACAGACAGTGACCCAAGCCGGAATCGAACCTGGGACCCTGGAGCTGTGAAGCAATTGTGCTATCCACTATGCTACCGTGCTGCCCTCACTGGTAAGGGTGAGCTGCTTAACTTTAAGGAGCTGCTGGCGAAGGGGATCGGAGTGGACCCCGAAAACAATCTGGTCGCGGATCATGGAGTTGGAAGTGGAGCCGTAGTTGCAGGACTGCGCGAGGATAAGGAGATGGGTTAAGAAGGACTGGAAAGGTTCATCCTTACCCTGCAGCCTCTGCTGGAACACATAGTGTTCAAAGCTCTCGTTGACTTCGATGTCACAGTGGCTGTCGAACTTCAGCAGGGCTGTTTTAAACTTTGTCTTGTCCTCGCCTTCAGCAAAGGTGAGGGAGTTGAAGATGTGGATAGCGTGGTCCCCGGCTGTAGAGAGGAAGAGAGTGATCTTCCTGGCATCCGATGCGGTTTCCAGGTCGGATGCGTCAAGATACAGCTGGAACTTCTGCTTGAAAATCTTCCAGTTAGCACCGAGGTTGCCGGCGATGCGGAGCTGCGGGGGAGGGCGGACGCTGTCCATGTCACCGGATGGCTGATCGCTGGTCAAAGGCAGACTATCTCAAGGTGGGTCCGTCAAACTCGAGCATAACTCACTGGTACCAGGATGTGTTGGGTATGCCGGGTCTGCGAGGACTGCGTTTGCTGCAGCAGTGAGGGAGACAGGCTTCCAACACTTGAAGAAATGCAACTCGATTTTATTGAACTCTTAACTATCACACATACTTTAACTGTGGGTTGACACTATGCTGACTTGACTGGAGACCTGAGGCTAACCTGACCAGACTATCTTACTACCACATGGTGTATGTTCTAGTTGCTGCTCACAGGCTCTGACTGTCTCAGAGGCTGCATCCCGAGAGAGCGGGAAAACTAGTGCCCTCTGGCTTTATAGTGGTCGTGTCCTGTCTGGTGATTGGCTGCTGTGTTCTGTGTGTTCACTGGTCTTCCTGTGTGTCAATCCTGCCTGTCTGTGCACCATCATATACCTGTGTGTATATTATGACAAGAACTTTCTTAAGGAAAGTCCAGAATGAAACGCAGGCATTTTGACCCCGGCGTGGGGACATAGCCCATTTTTGGAGAATCCAGCCCTCTGCTTCCACTGCCTTTTGAGTCAGAGAGTTCCAAGGACCCTTTGAAGGAAAACATTTTGCCTCATCACTGTTTTAAATGAGTGATCCCTTACTTTAAACAGTGACACACTAATTCAAGATTCTCCCACAAGAGGAAACATCCTCCCCATATCCACCCTGTCAATACCCCTCAGGATCTTGTATATTTCAATCAAGTCACCCCTTACTCTTCTAAACTCCAGCGGAAACACGTCTAGCCTGTCCAACCTTACCCCACAAAGCAACTCGTTCATTCCAGGTATTAGTCCGGTCCTCTTTCTCTGAACTGCTTCCAAAGTGAGCGGGCATGTTCTGCCTCCTGTTTGGACCAGTTTTGGGCCCCGTATCTAAGGAAGGATGTGCTGGCCTTGGAAAGGGTCCAGAGCAGGTTCACAAGAATGTCATATGAGGAACATTTGAGGACTCTGGGTCTGTACTCGTTGGAGTTTAGAAGGATGAGAGGGGATCTTATTGAAACTTACAAGATACTGCGAGGCCTGGATAGAGTGGACGTGGAGAGGATGTTTCCACTTGTAGGAAAAACTAGAACCAGAGGACAGTCATAATATGTAGTCATGCACATCAAGAGGTAAAGACAGGCAGTGACAGACACCCAGATTAGCCAATCATCACACAGGGCAGAACACAACCAATCACTAGACAGAACACTAGAGGGTGGCTTACTACTATAAAACCCACGAGGCACCAGCACTCCGCCTCTTTCCACTGGTGATAACTGTAGTGACAGTCAGGGTTTATATATCAGTCAGCACCTTCTACACGTGGCTCAGGGCTAGCCTGGTCTAGTTAGTTTGAGTTAGCACACTTAGAGTAGTAGAGTGTCAACCCACAGCCAGCTGTGTGCCTTGTTACAGAAGTTCAATAAAACGTATTGAACTAAGTTTGGTTTGGTGTCTGCTTTCCAGTCTAACTGCATCCAGTTGCAGTCCGTGTTACCCCAGGGTCAATAACATGACAGACACCATCTCAGACTAAAGGGACGATCCTTTAAAACAGAGATGAGGAGGAATTTCTTCAGCCAGAGGGTGGTGAATCTGTGGAACTCTTTGCTGCAGAAGGCTGTGGAGGCCAAATCACTGAGTGTCTTTAAGACAGAGATAGATAAGTTCTTGGTTAATAAGGGGATCAGGGGTTATGGGGAGAAGGCAGGAGAACGGGGATGAGAAAATATCAGCCATGATTGAATGGTGGAGCAGACTCGATGGGCCGAGTGGCTTATTCTGCTCCTGTGTCTTATGGTCTTTTGGTCTTAAGGACATCTTGTGCCCATTGGAAGCCTTGCATCAAAGTTTTCCCCACCCCAACTCGGGTGCCCCCTCCTCCTCTGCCCAGTTGATCCCAGGTCTCCCATTCTCCCAGTAGGAGCTGGCCCGCCTGGCCCCTGACAGGCCTCAGAGTCCTCAGGCTGGCTCCTCTTCTTCAAGGGACTCACTGCAGTGCCAGCAATTGCCACAGCTCCCACTGGTGCTACTGGGATAAGTGGACTGCCGGCGAGGTTGCCAACTGCGATTGGACATAGTCCTGGAGGGGTCATCACATGACTTCCTCCCATCAACGAACACACCCCTCACTCTCCTGCCATTGGTTCATCCTCGGCATGCTCACCTTCCCAAGGCTAATCATAAAGCCAATGTACTGCTATTTTGGATGATACTCGATTACCAGTGGAACAGCGTCTTTTCCCTCATTTCCGATTTTTATTTTTAATACATAGCAAACAGAAATGTTCCGCGAAAATACCATTTATAAAAATGCCCCGCTGATTGTTCTCCTGGAGATCTGTCGTTAATTCCGGGGGACTCCAGGGCAATCCTGGAGGGTTGGCACCCCAACGTCCAGCCAACTGATTGGCCGGCGGCTCTCAGAGGGGGGGTATGCGTCTAGGCCGGGAGGGGGGGGGCAGTATTCCCACCTCAAGCTAACCAAAGGCCCAGCAGCCCAGCCAAGTGCACGTGGGCCCACTCTGCACCTTTTCGTTGTGGTGAAGTATTAGGGTTGGGAGGGGGTCCGGCTGTGGGGGTACCCCCTCCCACCGTGGTAAATCAGGCCATTGAATTTAAAGCGCAGGAGCATGCCATTCGGCCCATCTGATTTATTATGCCCCACAAGACCCTCATCCCATCTCTCTTTATCTAACCCTGTCAGCATACTCTTTTATCACTCTTTTATCCCTCAAGTATGTATCTGACCTCCTGTTAAGTGCATCAATGTCACTCTCTTCGACCACTCTACATGGTGGTGAGATCCAGAACCACTCAGCAGAGATGTTTTTTCTGGCTTCTCTATTTGGTTTCCTGGTGATGACCTTATATTGACCACCTCAAGTCTTGCTTTTGCCCAGAACTGTGGACCTCCCCTCTGTGCTTGCTCCGTCAAAATCTTTCAGTATTTTAAAGATCTCAATGAGGTTCAGGAGATAAAGAGAACCCTGCCTGCGCGTCCTCTCCTGATGGAGATATGCCCGTCTGTCCTCCATTTCAATTCTTCTTGCACCCTCCCCAGATCCTCCTGGTGTTTTTTAAAAGATGGCACCCTGACTCACCCACTCCCACATTCTCACCACTCTCTGGGTAAAGAAGCTTCTCCCGAATTCCCTGTTGCATTTATTAGTGACTATCTAATATTAATGACCTCTCGTTCTGGACTCCCACGGTAGGTGGAAATATATTTTCGCTGGCTGCAGGGAAAGATATTTCTTTTTTGTCGTTGCTGATTTATTTGCACCTTTCTTGGAGATTTTGATGACCAGTAGTTTCTAATTCGGAGAAAGTGCACAGTTGGCATATTCCAAGGCCCAGATGCATTGTTTTAATTGCCTCTTCCGCAGTCCTTTGGCTCTTTGCCCATAGACTGTGACTCCTTCGCAAGTCCTTCAGGTTTTACTCGGTAATCAACCGAATGCTTTAAACAACAGCCAGTAATAAAAGGCGCGATTCAGCGGAGTCAAGTTAAAATCTGCTGAACATTGCGTTTAGCAGGGGAGTTTCTAAGCGGCTAAAGCGCTGAGTACATCCCGCTATCCAACAGCATTTTGCCGTTTCCTTTCGCCTCGGAGAGATTCTCTCCACTGAGGCCGCACTTAGAGCGATTCCCTGCTGGAAAGGCTCCTCGCAGATTGGGGAGCCATTTTGTCTGGCAGCCCTGATCTTTCCCCCCCTCTCAGCCCTCCCCCACCCCCCCCCCCCCCCCCCACACTCTTTTGACCCCTCACCCTCACCCCACAAACATGGGGAGGCTCCCGGGAACCCCCTCACTGCCCCCGGCTACTGGACAAGGCCCGACCTCTGGCAGGGCTAACATGGCACCTTGGCAACCTGGCAGTGCTCCTGGCAGTGCCCCTGGCACCCTGGCAGTGCCACTCAGGCACCATGACAGTGCCAGGGTGGTACTGCTGGGGTGCAAGGCTGAACAGTGCCAGGGTCCCACCCTGCCCTGTCCATGACCACCCGGAGATCTACAATGGCCTGGAAGACCCACCCCCCTCCCCCTCCCCAGGTGCCATCGCAACTGGTCCACGTTTGTGTGAACCAGTCCTAAAAGGAACCCTGGCAAGGTCACCCCTGCACAGCCGGGTGAATCCGGTGTCCAAGTATTTAAATAATGAACCCTGCAGCTCAGATAGCATTGGCTGGAGCGAGTCAGGTGACTCCCGATTGGCCTGGCATGGAGCCCAATTTAGGGCTCGCGCGTGATTCACTTGTTGCACCCGGATCTACACCTGGACCAACAGAAAGATCAAGACCCCGATTCAGGCACCTGTCCAGCTGTCCAAGTCATTGGGTGACAGTGAAACTGACAGTGAGATGTTTGTGTGTGTCTTTGAAATATTTCAAAGGACGAGGAAGACACACCGAGCAGGATGGAACAAAGAAAACATTTTTTTATTCTTTGATGGGATGTGAGCATCACTGGTTAGGCCAGTATGTGTTAGCAATCTTTAATTGTCTGTGAGAAGATGGTGGTGAGCTGCCTTCTTGAACTGCTGCAGTCCGTGAGCTGTAGGTTCACCCACTGTGCTGTTAGAGAGGAAGTTCCAGAATGGTGAGTGACTTGGAGGGGAACTTGCAGAGATGATGTTCCCATGTGTCGACTGCCCTTGTCCTTCTAGGTGTTGAGGCCGCAGGTTTGGAAGGCACTTTTGAAGGAGCCTTGGTGAGTTGCTGCAGTGCCTCTTGTAGATGGTGCATACGGCGGCCATTGTGCACCAGTGGTGTGTGTGTGAATATTTAAGGTGGTGAATGGGATGTTAATCATGTGGGCTGCTTAGTCTCGGATGGGGCTGACCTTCTGGCGTGTTATTGGTGCTGCATTTATCCAGGCAAGTGAAGAGTATCCCATGACACTCTTTGTATCTTGTAGATGGTGGACATCATGAAGGCTTTGGGGAGTCAGGAGGTGAGTTACTTTCAGTAGAATTCCCAACCTCTGACCTGCTCCTTAGTTATGGTATTTAAATGGCTGGTCTAGTTCAGTTTCTGGCCAAAGATCCAGGGTGTTAATGTTGAAGAGAACTGTCATGGAAAGAAGACAGAGAGGTAGATGGAACAAGCAAAATGTGTGGCTCCAGTTAGCACAAAATGCAGTTAAACACAGAGACCTTGCTGCATTGCTGAATACGTAATGATTGCGTTTTTGGCAGATAGGGTTATTATGGAGACCTATGGTGGGTATTTTTGAAGAAGAGGAGGGACATTCTCCCCAGTGTCTTGGCCCATACTTATCCCTTAATGCAGGCATTGTCAAACGCGGGGGCGCGACCCGCGGGTGGGTCGCGGGCGGGTGTCGGGAGGGTCATGGAGTCGTCCATCGCGGCACTCCCGATCACGCAAATCCGCGCGCAGCAGCTGGCTTTTAGTAATACTGGCTGCAAGCGGCCTTCAAAATGGGAAGAAACAGATTTTAAAAATTTGGCCGTGCTGCGCATGCGTGCCTGATCATCGGTGCGCATGTGCAGTGCGGCCGCATTTTTTTTTAATATGGTCGCAGTCTTTTTTTTTCAAGTTCGGGGGGCCAAAGGGACCATTGGGGCCAAAGGGACCCAAAACCATTTCCTCCATTTTTATCAGCAACAAACAAGGTAAGAGAAAATGGTGGGTCACGCAGGTCATCCGGCGTGGGTCGCGAAGGTCGGCCTTCATGGGTCGCGAAGATCGGCCAGCGGGGGTCGCGTAGGTCGGCAAGGCGGGTGTCACAAAGGTCAGCTGGGTTGGGTCCCGAAGGTTGGCCGGTTGGTAAAAATAGGTCCCCGGAAAAAAAGTTTGAAGAGCACTGCCTTAATCAATACCACAAAAATAGATTATCTGGCCACGATCACATCACAGTTGGTGGGAGCTTGCTATGTGCAAATTGACGACCATATTTTCTATATTACAGCAGCGAGAAAACGTCTAATTTATTTCATTGGTTGTAAAGCGCCTTTGTGTATCTAGTTGTTGTAAAGGCTCACTACACCACACGGACTGCAGGGGTTCAAGAAGGTGGCTCAGCAATACCTTCTCAAGGACAAGTAGGGATGGGCAGTAAATGCTGGCATAGCCCCTGTGCCCATATCTCATAAATGAATGCGTTAAAAATTGAAACAAATAAACACAAGTCTCTCCCTAAATTGGGGCAATAGACTAACTCTGATCTAATTGATTGATGAAGCAGTCACAAGGCGCTGAATGGTCTGTTCCTGATGCGATGTTGATGATTTAGCACATGTGATGCTCACTAATACCCTTTGAGAAAGGAAATCTGCCATCCTTCCCCGGTCTGTCCTACATGTAAATCCAGACTCCACAGCAATGTGGATGACGAGTAAGAACCTTCTGAAATGGCCCGGCACACCACTCCGTTCATGGGCAATTGGGGAGGCGCAATACATCTTGGCTCAGTCAGTGACACCCACATCCGGAACGAATTTTTAAAAAGTGACTCCACCTTGGAAAGGCCAGGCGGAGGTAAAAATGAACAATCACGGAATCGCGGACCAATATTTCACAGAACAAACTTTGCACACGTCCCGGATTCTGCAATTGTTCCTTTCAATGAGGATCTTCAAACTACAACAATCATCAGCTTCAGTGAACTGGACAGTAACAGCGTGCAGGGGTATTGGGGGAAAGGCAGGGGAGTGGCACTAAGTCATGATGCGCGTTTGGAGAGCCGGTGCAGAAAGGATGGGCCAAATGGCTTCCTTCTGCACCGTAACAGTTCTGTGATTCCGCTTTTGATCACAGGTATTCCTTTCAAAATACTCTGTTATGATGGGGCGGAGGAACTAGACAAGGGCATAGTTACAACTTGAATGCACTCAAAAATTAGATCATGATTGTTTCACACATTCAAGACACTTTTAAAAGGAGGACCAATCATTTATTTTATGGGATGATTATTTTTAAGTCAGTTTGCAATCTGTAAGTTGCTCAGGACTAGATTTTAAATTAGACTTTCCACGAATAATATTTTCATGCGATGCATACAGTTCTGATAATGTTCCACATGATAGATGAGGGGAAATTGTTTCTCCCGCCGCCCCCCCCCCTTTTCCCTTCCACTCCCCTCCCCGGCTGGAGTATTTGGAACAAGGAGCCATAGTCTCAGGAGAAGGGTCGGCCATTCAGGGCTGAGATTGAGGCGCAATTGGTTCACTCAGATTGTCGTGAATCTTTGGAACCCTCCACCTCAGCAAGCTGTGAATGTTGAGTCGTTGAATACATTCAAGGCTGAGATCAATGAATAGATTTTTGGACTCGAAGGAATGCAAGGGCAAAGGGAGTCAGGCCAGAAACTGAAGTTGAGGTTGACGATCGACCAATGCACCCGAAATCATAGATCCATAGAAATCCCTACAGTGAAGAAGGAGGCCATTCGGCCCATCGCATCTGCACCGACCCGCTGAAAGAGCACCCAGCCTAGGCCCACTCACCCGCTCTATCCCCGTAACCCCATAAACCCAGCTAACCTTTAGGTACTATGGGACAACTTAGCATGGTCAATCCACCTAACCTGCACATCTTTGGACTGTGGGAGGAAACCGGAGCACCCGGAGGAAACCCACGCAGACACGGGGAGGATGTACAGACTCCGCACAGACAGTGACCCGAGGTTAGAATTGAACCCTGACAACCTTACTGAGAGGAGGAGCTGACTCATTCCACGCCCATACCTATTTATTATGTTTTTATGTAATGAGTGACATTAAGAACAGGCAATATGGTCACGTTGAACCTTTGCTTGAATTCCTTTCCACTCTCCTGATCTTATGGCCCAGGGGAAGATCATTTGACCGCTTGCACTTGGCTATTTTCTCGGTCCTATTTCCCTGCCCTATTAAATTCCTTCAATGTTATCCATTTTCCAATTACAAATCTATGCCAAGTTCTGTTGCCTGTGGTAAGTTTTCCTAATTTGCTGTATCAAAACCTCTGCTAATTTTGAACACCGGACTAGATGAATCAGGCACCAACATGCTTTATCTTTTATTAATTTTAAACAATTTAAAATGAACGGTGGCACAGAATATTTTGAATTTATTGAATACATCATTGTTCAATTATGTTGTACCCAACAATATTCATTTTTCCTAAAAATAGATAAAAGACGCTGGAATTTGAAACACAAACAGAAAATGCTCGACTATCTCAGCAGGTCTGACAGCATCTGTGGAGAGAGAACAGAGCTAACGTTTTGTGTCTGTTTCAAGTAATTGGCAAGTATCTTGCCCAGTGGTTAGTATTACTGCTTCGCAGTGCCAGGGTCCCAGGTTCGAGTGCTATCTTGGGTCACTGTCTGTGCGGAGTCTGCACATTCTCCCCGTGTCTGCGCGGGTTTCCTCCGGGTGCTCCGGTTTCCTCCCACAAGCCCCGAAAGACGTTCTTGTTCGGTGAATTGGACATTCTGAACTCTCCCTCTGTGTACCCGAACAGGGGCTGGAATGTGGTGACTAGGGGATTTTCACAGCGACTTCATTGCAGTGTTAATGTAAGCCTACTGGTGACAATAATAAAGATTATTATCAGATTATATGTCTACCTTCTTGTAAAGGTGAACTAAAGCAAGCGATCATGTTCACACATGGACAGCTCTCTCTCTCTCAACGTATTGAATTTAAGCTCTTCTATGTTTTCTATTACCAACATTCTGCTCTATTTAAACATGTTTAACTATTCTACAAAAATCACAGGTCGGAAAAACAGGTATTACAACGTATATTCCTGTGGATTCTATTATGACGTCTTCATTGATCAAGGGAGGAGTTGAATAGTGGTGAGGTGGGAAGATATTTGTGGGAGTTTTCCTCAATTCCCTTTGGGGAATCAGACAATATTTACATGGAGCTTTCTCTCATGGGATGATGTAACGTGAGATTGCCATGTTGAAAAGCCATTCCGCCCACCAGCCCACAGTGGCTGCCGTTTCAGCCATTTACAGGATGCACTGCACCAACTCGCCAAGGTTTCTTCAACAGCACCTCCCAAACCTCTACCGGTGAGAAGGACAAGGGTGGCATGCGCGTGGGTATGTGCCCCCACCACCCCCCCACCTTGGTGAACGTTCAGCCGTTTCGGTGGACGCGATGAAATCAAGAACAGAAAATGGCTTGGAGGGGAACCTCCAGGTGATGGTATTCCCATGCTTCTGCTGACTTTGTCCTTCTAGGTGGTAGAGGTCGCAGCTTTGAAAGGCGCTGTCAAAGGAGCCTCGGCGAGTTGCTGCAGTGCATCTTGTAGATGGTGCGCACGGCTGCCACTGTGTGTCAGTGGTGGAGGGGGTACAGCGAGTGTTAACTAATGGTTAGAGGGCAGCAGGCCTTCAACACTGGAGGTCCAATCAGAGATCTTCCAGCTCGAATGGAGCAGTGGAAGGGGAGTAAGGGAGAAAGAACGTCAAAATCATGGAATCATAGAATGTACAGTGCAGCAGGAGGCCATTCGGCCCATCGGCCCTTGGAAAGAGCGCCCTACTTAAGCCCACATCTCCACCCTATCCCCATCGTACCCCAGTATCCCCATCTAACCTTTCTTGGACACGAAGGGGAATTTATCATGGCTAATCCACCTAACCTGCAAATCTTTAGACTGTGGGAGGAAACCGGAGCACCCGGAGGAAACCCACGCAGACACAGGGAGAACGTGCAGACTCCGCACAGACAGTGGCCCAAGCCGGGAATCGAAGGTGAGAGCCTGGAGCTGTGCAGCAACAGTGCTAACCACTGTGCTCCCATACCATAATGGAGGCAGCTACTCTTTAACCTCTTTACATTTAAACTAAAATTGGCTTTGTAGCACAATCAATTACTCACGAGTCGAGAAGTGATGAAGTCAATCGAGGCTTTATTAAGCAAGACTTGTTCCCCAGCAGCTCAGTTACAGAATGCGGCTGCTGGGAGAACCCGGGCTCTTATACTCCGCCTTACTAGGTGGAGCCAGCAGGCGGCAGATCCAACCAGGACCCACTGTCTGTCTACCAATAGCCTCTTGGCATCACAGGTACCGTACTACCCCTAATACATACCACCACATGCTTTTGGAGACAGTCCATACTTGTGGAAGTAAGAAGGGGCAGGGGGTGCAGGGGTAGGTGGAACCCCTGTGCAGGGTGTCCTGCAACTGCTGCAGGGCCGAGGTAGGCACGGAGGGTCTAGGCGTGAGTGTGGTGCTGCCTGCCCCACCCACCTAGATCTCTGCCAAGAGCTCGCCTTCAAACAGTTAGACTGTCCCCAGGCCCCTGTGGGAGTTTGGAGGGCAGCTGGATAATCTCCGTCAGCCCACATTAATTGACTTTAAGTGATTGTTAACCAGCTGGACCGAAAATCTCCCACTTGCTGCCGGGTAGCCCTGTCACCCAGCCCCCTCCATCTCACCTCTGCAAAAGCGGCCAAAGGGGTTCTCTGAAGCCAGGGAACTGGTATGCAGACCAGCTGCATTATTGTTAACACCACGGCCCACCTTCAATCTCAGTGCCAGGACTCGGGTTAAAAATCAAGCCCCATATCTTTTGTTATCTTAGTGTTCAGTCTAAGTACATGCTCGTTCATTTTACTCATTAACAATCTACAAGTCCTTGACTCCACAGTCCAAGAATTAATCCTTGGCGCGTGGCTTTATTGAGATTATGCAAAAAAATGCACATCTAAAAAACGTGAACCAGTGTTGAAGAGAAATTCACAAAGCACTAAATGGAACTGGAACTAAAGGGTGACATTACAATCTGCAGTGTTTCTCACCGTGTTTGTTTGGCTGGGTAACCAGATAAGAACACCTTTCCCAAACCCACACGTTGGAAAATGCATTGTCGCTCCATCCAGCCATTTCTTTATCGGAGCTGACTGTAATTGCAGAAATGTCGATACATCAGCCACGGCCAGACTGGATCACAATCATTTTCCTTTCCACGGTGGTAATAAAAGGGCAGATGTTACTTATTTTGAAGTTCAAGGTTCTTAAACTGAGTCCACAGCTTGTAATCTATCAATTCAGCTGTGAGGATGAACTAACTGCAGGCAGCTAAACGATAGCAGGAAACTATCACCGACACCAGAATTAAGGGAGCGTGCTACCGCTTGCAATAAAGCTGGGCTATCACCGAATGAGAAAAATCTCATTTTTGACTGCGTCTTTTTTTGTAAATGAATAAGATATAGCTTCTTGGTCCACGGGAGAGTCCACAGCGGGGCTTGTAGCTTGAGCTGATAAATTAATACTATGTTGGGCCCATAGCCCTAAGCTAATGCTGTGATAAGTGGCCATTCTGAAAGGTAGAAATGAGGTCGTTAAGCCTCATATGAATTTTCATTAACTATCTGGTGCCAGATAATAAGAAAAATAGCATGATCAAATACTTTCCTTCCATGATTGCAGCTTTGCAAAACAATAAGGGGCTAATACTCTGTGTGTGTAAACCTTCTAAACAGCACATCACATTGGTATTACACCAGTGATTGTGAACAATCAGCATGTCCTCAGACAGCTAATCAGGTGTTCTATCACCGCTTTAATGTACACCACAATTTCAGAACGATGGAACAATTGACAGAGAGCGGAGGAGACTCAAGGTCTATGCTTGTGATCTTCCTGAGGGAAGTCTGAAACTTGGTTCAAGCTTCCTGAGCTCTTTGCGTTGAAACAAAGCCGTGCGGCAAGATTGCAATAATACCTTTCAGCATGAAGGATTCATTGTTTTAATTATACATCTGAAGGTGGCACAGGAAGAAGCTGCAAGTCAGGAAGGTTGCACAAGGCTGTCTTCCCAGGTGGCAGCATACAGCAGCACATTCCGTCGTGTGAGGCCATGGAGGAAGCTGGTTAAAAACAATTGCATTTATATAGCACCTTCACTGTAGCAAAGCTTTTCTCGAGGGACTTCACACGAGCAGGTAGCAAAGTGAATTTGACACAAAGCCACAAATGTAGCTTATTGGGTAACACTAGCACCTTTCAATCAGACAGTTTGTCAAGTAGTCCAGGCTGACATCTTGGTGCAGTACTGAGCGAGTGCCGCACTGTCAGAGGGTCAGTACTGAGCGAGTGCCGCACTGTCAGAGGGTCAGTACTGAGGGAGTGCCGCACTGTCAGAGGGTCAGTACTGAGGGAGTGCTGCACTGTCAGCGGGTCAGTACTGAGGGAGTGCCGCACTGACAGAGGGTCAGTACTGAGGGAGTGCCGCACTGTCAGGGGGTCAGTACTGAGGGAGTGCCGCACTGTCAGAGGGTCAGTACTGAGGGAGTGCCGCACTGTCAGAGGGTCAGTACTGAGGGAGTGCCGCACTGTCAGAGGGTCAGTACTGAGGGAGTGCCGCACTGTCAGAGGGTCAGTACTGAGGGAGTGCCGCACTGTCAGAGGGTCAGTACTGAGGGAGTGCCGCACTGTCAGAGGGTCAGTACTGAGGGAGTGCCGCACTGTCAGAGGGTCAGTACTGAGGGAGCGCCGCACTGTCAGAGGGTCGTACTGAGGGAATGCTGCACTGTCAGAGGGTCAGTACTGAGGGAGTGCTGCCCTGTCAGAGGGTCAGTGCTGAGGGAGTGCTGCACTGTCAGAGGGTCAATGCTGAAGGAGTGCTGCACTGTCAGAGGGTCAGTACTGAGGGAGTGCTGCACATCAGAGGTGCAGTACTGAGGGAGTGCTGCACTGTCAGAGGGTCAGTACTGAGGGAGTGCCACACTGTCAGAGGGTCAGTACTGAGGGAGTGCTGCACTGTCAGAGGGCCAGTACTGAGGGAGTGCCGCACTGTCAGAGGGTCAGTACTGAGGGAGTGCCGCACTGTCAGAGGGTCAGTACTGAGGGAGTGCCGCACTGTCAGAGGGTCAGTACTGAGGGAGTGCCGCACTGTCAGAGGGTCAGTACTGAGGGAGTGCCGCACTGTCAGAGGGTCAGTACTGAGGGAGTGCCGCACTGTCAGAGGGTCAGTACTGAGGGAGTGCCGCACTGTCAGAGGGTCAGTACTGAGGGAGCGCCGCACTGTCAGAGGGTCGTACTGAGGGAATGCTGCACTGTCAGAGGGTCAGTACTGAGGGAGTGCTGCCCTGTCAGAGGGTCAGTGCTGAGGGAGTGCTGCACTGTCAGAGGGTCAATGCTGAAGGAGTGCTGCACTGTCAGAGGGTCAGTACTGAGGGAGTGCTGCACATCAGAGGTGCAGTACTGAGGGAGTGCTGCACTGTCAGAGGGTCAGTACTGAGGGAGTGCCACACTGTCAGAGGGTCAGTACTGAGGGAGTGCCGCACTGTCAGAGGGCCAGTACTGAGGGAGTGCCGCACTGTCAGAGGGTCAGTACTGAGGGAGTGCCGCACTGTCAGAGGGTCAGTACTGAGGGAGTGCCGCACTGTCAGAGGGTCAGTACTGAGCGAGTGCCGCACTGTCAGAGGGTCAGTACTGAGGGAGTGCCGCACTGTCAGAGGGTCAGTACTGAGGGAGTGCCGCACTGTCAGAGGGTCAGTACTGAGGGAGTGCCGCACTGTCAGAGGGTCAGTACTGAGGGAGCGCCGCACTGTCAGAGGGTCGGTACTGAGGGAATGCTGCACTGTCAGAGGGTCAGTACTGAGGGAGTGCTGCCCTGTCAGAGGGTCAGTGCTGAGGGAGTGCTGCACTGTCAGAGGGTCAATGCTGAAGGAGTGCTGCACTGTCAGAGGGTCAGTACTGAGGGAGTGCTGCACATCAGAGGTGCAGTACTGAGGGAGTGCTGCACTGTCAGAGGGTCAGTACTGAGGGAGTGCCGCAATGTCAGAGGGTCAGTACTGAGGGAATGCTGCACTGTCAGAGGGTCAGTACTGAGGGAGTGCTGCCCTGTCAGAGGGTCAGTGCTGAGGGAGTGCTGCACTGTCAGATGGTCAATGCTGAAGGAGTGCTGCACTGTCAGAGGGTCAGTACTGAGGGAGTGCTGTACTGTCAGAGGGTCAGTACTGAGGGAGTGCCACACTGTCAGAGGGTCAGTACTAAGGGAATGCCGCACTGTCAGAGGGTCAGTACTGAGGGTGTGCTGCACTGTCAGAGGGTCAGTACTGAGGGAGAGCTGCACTGTCAAATTGACAGTACTGAGGGAGTGCTGCACTGTCAGAGGGTCAGTACTGAGGGAGTGCTGCACTGTCAGAGGTCAGTGCTGAGGGAGTGCTGCACTGTCAGAGGGTCAGTACTGAGAGAGTGCTGCACTGTCAGAGGGTCAGTACTGAGGGAGTCCTGCACTGTCAGAGGGTCAGTACTGAGGGAGTGCCGCACTCTCAGAGGGTCAGTACTGAGGGAGTGCTGCACATCAGAGGTGCAGTACTGAGGGAGTGCTGCACTGTCAGAGGATCAGTACTGAGGGAGTGCTGTACTGTCAGAGGGTCAGTACTGAGGGAGTGCCACACTGTCAGAGGGTCAGTACTGAGGGAGTGCCGCACTGTCAGAGGGTCAGTACTGAGGGAGCCCCGCACTGTCAGAGGGTCGGTACTGAGGGAATGCTGCACTGTCAGAGGGTCAGTACTGAGGGAGTGCTGCCCTGTCAGAGGGTCAGTGCTGAGGGAGTGCTGCACTGTCAGAGGGTCAATGCTGAAGGAGTGCTGCACTGTCAGAGGGTCAGTACTGAGGGAGTGCTGCACATCAGAGGTGCAGTACTGAGGGAGTGCTGCACTGTCAGAGGGTCAGTACTGAGGGAGTGCCGCAATGTCAGAGGGTCAGTACTGAGGGAATGCTGCACTGTCAGAGGGTCAGTACTGAGGGAGTGCTGCCCTGTCAGAGGGTCAGTGCTGAGGGAGTGCTGCACTGTCAGATGGTCAATGCTGAAGGAGTGCTGCACTGTCAGAGGGTCAGTACTGAGGGAGTGCTGTACTGTCAGAGGGTCAGTACTGAGGGAGTGCCACACTGTCAGAGGGTCAGTACTAAGGGAATGCCGCACTGTCAGAGGGTCAGTACTGATGGTGTGCTGCACTGTCAGAGGGTCAGTACTGAGGGAGAGCTGCACTGTCAAATTGACAGTACTGAGGGAGTGCTGCACTGTCAGAGGGTCAGTACTGAGGGAGTGCTGCACTGTCAGAGGTCAGTGCTGAGGGAGTGCTGCACTGTCAGAGGGTCAGTACTGAGAGAGTGCTGCACTGTCAGAGGGTCAGTACTGAGGGAGTCCTGCACTGTCAGAGGGTCAGTACTGAGGGAGTGCCGCACTCTCAGAGGGGCAGTACTGAGGGAGTGCTGCACATCAGAGGTGCAGTACTGAGGGAGTGCTGCACTGTCAGAGGATCAGTACTGAGGGAGTGCTGTACTGTCAGAGGGTCAGTACTGAGGGAGTGCCACACTGTCAGAGGGTCAGTACTAAGGGAATGCCGCACTGTCAGAGGGTCAGTACTGAGGGTGTGCTGCACTGTCAGAGGATCAGTACTGAGGGAGTGCTGCACTGTCAAATTGACAGTACTGAGGGAGTGCTGCACTGTCAGAGGGTCAGTACTGAGGGAGTGCTGCACTGTTAGAGGTCAGTGCTGAGGAAGTACTGCACTGTCAGAGGGTCAGTACTGAGGGAGTGTTGCACTGTCAGCGTCAGTACTGAGGGAGTGCTGCACTGTCAGAGGGTCAGTACTGAGGGAGTGCTGCACTGTCAGAGGGTCAGTGTTGAGGGAGTGCTGCACTGTCAGAGGTCAGTGCTGAGGGAGTGCTGCACTATCAGAGGTCAGTGCTGAGGGAGTGCCGCACTGTCAGAGGGTCAGTACTGAGGGAGTGCTGTACTGTCAGAGGGTCAGTACTGAGGGAGTGCTGCACTGTCAGAGGGTCAGTACTGAGGGAGTGCTGTACTGTCAGAGGGTCAGTACTGAGGGAGTGCTGCACTGTCAGAAGGTCAGTGTTGAGGGAGTGCTGCACTGTCAGAGGTCAGTGCTGAGGGAGTGCTGCACTATCAGAGGTCAGTGCTGAGGGAGTGCTGCACTGTCAGAGGGTAAGTACTGGGGGGTGGGTTGCTGCACTGTCAGAGGGTCAGTACTGAGGGAGTGCCGCACCGTCAGGGGGTAAGTACTGGGGGGTGGGGTGCTGCACTGTCAGAGGGTCAGTACTGAAGGAGTACTGCACTGTCAGAGAGTCAGTACTGAGGGAGTGTTGCACTGTCAGAAGGTCAGTACTGAGGGAGTGCTGCACTGTCAGAGGGTCAGTACTGAGGGAGTGCTATACTGTCTGAGCGTCAGAACTGAGGGAGTGCTGCACTGTCAGAAGGTCAGTACTGAGGGAGTGCTGCACTGTCAGAGGGTCAGTGCTGAGGGAGTGCGGCACTGTCAGAGGGTCAGTGCTGAGGGAGATCTGCACTGTCAGAGGGTCAGTACTGGGGGGTGGGGTGCTGCACTGTCAGAGAGTCAGTCCTGAGGCAGTGCTGCACTGTCAGAGGGTCAGTACTGAGGAGGTGCTGCACTGTGAGAGGGTCAGTACTGAGGGAATACTGCACTGTCTGAGGGTCAGAACTGAGGGAGTGCTGCACTGTCAGAGGGTCACTGCTGAGGGAGTGCTGCACTGTCAGAGGGTCAGCACTGAGGGAGCACCGCACTGTCAGAGGGTCGGTACTGAGGGAATGCTGCACTGTCAGAGGGTCAGTACTGAGGGCATGCTGCACTGTCAGAGGGTCAGTACTGAGAGAGTGCTGCACTGTCAGAGGGTCAGTACTGAGAGAGTGCTGCACTCTCTGAGGGTCAGTACTAAGGGAGTGCAGCACTGTCAAAGGGCCTATACTGACGGAGAGCTGCACTGTCAGAGATGCCTTTTTTTGGATAAGACATTAAACCATCTATACTCTCAGGTAGACGTGTCAAATCCTATTGGACCATTTTGAAGAACAGAATTGTTACAGCCATTTGGACCGTCATGTCTGCACTTGCTCTCCGAATGAACAACTCACCAAGTTCCATTCTCCCTCCTTCTCCCCATAACTCTACACATCCGTCCTTTTCTACTCAGAGTTCAATTGCCTGTTGAAAGTGTCATGATCTGGAGATATTAGGAACTTGGTCCGGAAATGGGATGAAAGATGGAGCAGGCAATTGAGGGGATAGAAAGACTGCATGCAGCAGTCAGAGGATACACCCACCGCCCGAGTTCCTTGTCCCATTCAGAATTAACCTAGTTAGCGGGAATACACGGATGCCCCGGTTCAGCCAGGATGATCCACTCACGATCCATTGTCAGTCGGGACAACCTTGTATGAATATCCATTATCCCATCACAGAGTCTGATGCCCTATTTGTCCATCAAGGGACGGTTAGTTGCATATGATGGCATAGCCCTGTTCTTTTGTATAAACGGGAGTGGACAATCAGCCAAGTTAACGATAAGGGATTCAAGTCTGGCCACCTCAGGGGAGAACCTTTGCTTGAGGGGGTGGCCAGAGCTTAGAGAGAGAGGAAGAAATGCTGTTTTGAACAGTTACAGGAGAAGGCTATGTAATCTGACCAGGGTGTTTATGAAAGTTGCCACCGAGGCAGGTTTTGAAAAGGGTTCAAAAAGAATGTCACGACCAGAAGGAAAGTTGCTTCATAAATGCCTTTGACTGCCTGTGAAAGTGGCATGAGAGCTGCATGTTCTGTTGCAGTGTTGCCTGGTGGGAACTAGTGTGTTAAGGTTAAGAAACTGTATGTAATCTGTCAGTGTTGGAGCTGAAGTAAATGTTTAATTATTGTTTTCTTTTCTTTTGTTTTAATGAAGTTTGTTTAGAACATAACCACACCCTATTTCCTATATTATCCCTCCTGGGATTTTTGTGCACCACATTAAAATTTAAAATAGTCAAGGCATCTGGTCCAACCTCTGAGCCACTGTTGAGAGCTGACCAAGCTGTGCTAACCGTTGTGCCACCCTGCCGCCCCAACTCTGTCCAGACCCCTCTATCAAATCTCCTATCAGCCTTATTTTCTCTAAGGGAAACACTACTAACTTCTCCAATCTATCATCATAACTGAAGGTCTAGCAGCATCTGTAGGGAGAGAAAAGAGCTGACGTTTCGAGTCCAGATGACCCTTTGTCAAAGCTAACAAACAGAGAAAGTGGGAAATATTTATACTGTGGAGTGAGAATGAAAGATGAGTCATAGCCACAGAAACCCAGGGAAACCGAGTGCTAATGGCCACAGAAACCAAGGGGAAAGAGCGCTAGTGGCAGTCCCCAGAGAAAACAAAAGGTGTGAAAGGCCAAACAGCAGAGAAACTAACATCAGAGGGTGAACTGTAGATGTGGGGGGAGGGGAAGGGGGAAGCAAAGAGGAGAAAGGGTAAAGAAAGGTGGATAAGATGGGGGGGGGGGGGTTAAATATATATAAAGAAAAACAAGAGAGAAAGAAATGGCAAAAGATAGTTAAAATGGAATGGGATGAAAACAAATGGGTCGAGGTGGGGTAGAGCTAATCATCTGAAGTTGTTGAATTTGATGTTGAGACCGGAAGATGAGATGTTGTTCCTCCAGTTTGCGTTGAGCTTCACTGGAACATTGGAGCAGGCCAAGGACAGACATGTGGGCATGGGAGCAGGGTCTTGTGTTCCCATTTCAGGGTCTCAGCAGGGTCCCATTTCATTTTAACTGTCTTTTACCATTTCTTTCTTTGTCTTTCTCAATATATTTTTTAACACCCCCCCCATCTTATCCATCTTTCCTTATCCTTTCTCCTCTTTGCTTCCCCCTTCCCCTCCCCCCACATCTACAGTTCACCCTCTGATGTTAGTTTCTCTGCTGTTTCACATCTTTTGTTCTCTCTGGGGACTGCCACTAGCGCTCTTTCCCCTTGGTTTCTGTGGCCATTAGCACCCGGTTTCCCTGGGTTTCTGTGGCTGTGACTCATCTTTCATTCTCACTCCACAGTATGAATATTTCCCACTTTCTCTGTCTGTTAGCTTTGACAAAGAGTCATCGGACTCGAAACGTTAGTTCTTTTCTCTCCCTACAGATGCTGCCAGACCTGCTGAGATTTTCCAGCATTTTCTCTTTGGTTTCAGATTCCAGCATCCGCAGTAATTTGCTTTGATCAGAACTGAAGGTCCTCATCCCTGGGCCATTCTCGTGAATCTTTTCGGCACTCTCTCTCCAATGTGTGGTACCAAGAACTGGATGCAGTTGCCAGCTGAGGCTGAACTGGTGACCCCTACAAGACCAACGTAACCTCCTTGCTCTTGTACACTGTACCACTATTAATACAGCCCATGATAATGTAATGCTTTATTAACCATGTTCTGAGCCTGTCCTGCCATCTTCGATGATTTATGCACATTTTCACCCATGGCACTCTACTCCTGCACCCCTTTTAAAGTTGTACCTCTTTTTTTTACTAACTCTTCATGTCCTTTCTACTACAATACACAATTAGCTCAGTTGGCTGGATAGCTGGCTTGGGATGCGGAGTGATGCTAAAATCGATGGTTCTATTTTTGTATTGCCTGAGGTTAGCATGAACCTCATGACCTGAGGTTACCACAAAGGCTCATAGAACATACAGTGCAGAAGGAGGCCATTCGGCCCATCGAGTCTGCACCGACCCACTTAAGCCCTCACTTCCACCCTATCCCCTTAACCCAATAACCCCTCCTAACCTTTTTGGTCACTAAGGACAATTTATCATGGCCAATCCACCTAACCTGCACATCTCAATGAATACAAGACCAGGGAGGTTGTATAAGGCTCTGGTCAGACCCCATTTGGAGTATTGTGAGCAGTTTTGGGCCCTGTATCAAAGGAAGGATGTGCTGGCCTTGGAAAGGGTCCAGAGGAGGTTCACAAGAATGATCCCTGGAATGAAGAGCTTGTCATATGAGAAACGGTTGGGGACTCTGTGTCTGTACTCCTTGGAGTTCAAAAGGATGAGGGGGGATCTCAATGAAACTTACAAGATACTGCGAGGCCTGGATAGAGTGGACGTGGGGAGGGTGTTTCCACTTGTAGGAAAAACTAGAACCAGAGGACACCATCTCAGACTAAAGGGACGATCCTTTAAAACAGAGATGAGGAGGAATTTCTTCAGCCAGAGGGTGGTGAATCTGTGGAAGTCTTTGCCGCAGAAGGCTGTGGAGGCCAAATCACTGAGTGTCTTTAAGACAGAGATAGATAGGTTCTTGATTAATAAGGAGATCGGGGGTTATGGGGAGAAGGCAGGAGAATGGGGATGAGAAACATCAGCCATGATTGAATGGCGGAGCAGACCCGATGGGCCGAGCGGCCTAATTCTGCTCCTATGTCTTATGGTCTTATAGATGTAGTGACCTTCAGGGACATCTCCAACTCCAAATGCAGTAAGTTTTGTTGTGGTGGTGTTACAGTACAATACTCCCATAAATATCACAAATTGCAGTTTGTTTCCAGTGATCTTATTGCCCTTCAGTAATCACTCTCTGGTGATGAGATTAACTCCTTACTGGGTAGCATAGTACACCCACAGTGCTGTTAGGGAGGGTGTTCAAGGATTTTGACCCAGCGACAGTGAAGGAACAGTAATATATTTCCACGTCAGGTTGGAAAGTGGCTTCAGCGCATCTTCCAGTTGGTGGTGTTCCCATGCACCTTCTCCCCTCGTCCTTCGAGATGGTAGCAGTTTCGGTTTGGAGGGTGCTGCCTAAGGAGCCTTGGTGAGTCACGGCAGTGCATCTCGTAGATGGTACACATGCCTGCTATTGTGTATCAGTGGTGGGGGAATGTATGTTTGAGAAAGAGGTAGGTACCAATCAAACGGGCTGCTTTGTCCCGGATGGTATCAAACTTCCTGAGTGTTGTTGGAGCTGCATTATCCGGGCAAGTGGAGGGTATTTCCTCACATTCCTGACTTGTAGATGTTGGACAGGGTTTGGGGAATCAGGAGGTGAGTTACTCGCTGCAGGATTCCGAGCCTTTGACCTGCTCTGGCAGCCATAGTATTTATATGGCTAGTCCAGTTTCGTTTCTGGTCAATATTGATCCCTACGATGCTGATTGTGGGGGATTCAGCAATGGTAACGCCATTGAATGTCATGGGGCAATGGTTAGATTCTCTCTTGTTGGAGATAGTCATTTGCTGGCACTTGTGTGGCACGAATTTTACTTGCCACTCGTCAGCCCAAGCCTGCCCTTATCCGGGTCTTTCCACATTTGGACATTGATTGATTCAGTACCTGAGGCGTAGCAACTGGTGCTGATCATTTTGTAGTCATGAACGAACATCCCCACTCCTGACCGTATGATGGGAGGAAGGCCAATTTGGAGAAGCAAGTCAGAGAAGCCAAGAAGAAACGTGAAAAGACAATGGCAGGCAACGTCCCAAAGCCTTCTATGGGCATATAAATAGTAATAGGGTCGGAAAAGGAGAAGTAGGGCTGGTAAGGGGCCAAGAAGGGAATTTAAACACAGAGACGGAGGGCATGGTTGAGGTATTAAATGAATACTTTGCATCTGTCTTTACCAAGGAGGAAGATGCTACCCAGACCATAGTAAAAGAGGAGG
Organism: Scyliorhinus torazame; assembly: GCF_047496885.1. NCBI lineage: Eukaryota > Metazoa > Chordata > Chondrichthyes > Carcharhiniformes > Scyliorhinidae > Scyliorhinus > Scyliorhinus torazame. Next base: position 12,111,766 of record NC_092709.1, read on the forward strand.
TAATTCAGACACTCGATCAGCTAACCAAAGAGAAAATACTGGAAGATCTCAGCAGATCTGGCAGCATCTGTAGGGAGAGTAAAGAGCTAACTTTTTGAGTCCAGGTGACACTTTTTCTCTACATTGTGGGTCCCGCCTCTTGCTGATTTTTTTCTATACAGTGGAGAAAGTGGTCATTGCTGTCGGCGACCTCAACGCCACGTTTCCTGCACGCTTTCAGCCTTTTCCAGTTTCCAGGAGCATTCAGCTCATTTGTTTCCATAACGATAGAGACCTGTAATAAGTCCACAGAGGCAGAAGTGCCTTCACCAGAATCCCTTTATTAACGAAACCAACAGCAGGACGATCATGTGCATTCGACTTGCTGTCTACACTGGGTGTGCAGAGGATTTGACACTCCCTGTTATATACAAAGAACAGGTTCCCTGACTGGCCCACTAATCAGGGGACCGGTATTCCAATTGGCCAATCTCAAAGGCCTGGTCTCAGTCATTACAAGGCCTTTCAATAGAACAGGGATGATTTGACACCCTTATCTCCAGAAGTGCTCTCATCTTTTCCCTCATTGGGTAGAGAAAGGTTAAGCGAAAACTAAGTTGGAGTGCAAACAGTCCAGGTACATTAAATCAGCACCTTATTTGGCACCCATTCAGGTGTCCAGGGTAACTGCCCACCAGCCTACCGCAGATTTCATCCTAGAGGTTTTATTTGCTTTAATGAATCAGTTAACTAGAAATTTAAACTAGCTCTTAATATACTACTGAAATAGCACTTTTTAAAATTAGTTGCAGGGATTAAGGGAATTATACATTTCTGCTCCCTTTAGATGAATAAATTAGGCAAGTCAGACGTTAAATTAAATCTGCATTCCCTCAAATATGGCATTGAGAATCAAAAGCTGCACAGGCATTTTCCAAAAAGTGGAAAATATTAGAAATTATTCTGTCGGTTTCGATTGATTTGAAATTCACTGTATTCAACAATTCCAGTAATGTTCCAACCATTTTGCTACAATATCTTCATCATAAATGGTGTGTTATCTCTTTAATGATAACTAACTGTTAAATCTTGAAGTGTCTTAATGAACATTGTCAAACTCTGTGTCCTCAGGCAATGAAAGTTCTTTAATTGAGTAATCAGAAAACCAATTTTGCCCGTACATCAGCGTTTGCCATAATTGTCACACTCTCAAAAGGGAGAAAGGCTTGCATTTATATAGCACTTTTCGCCACCTGCGAATATCCCAAAGTGTTTGTCAGCCAATGAAGTACTTTCGAAGATTGCTGGTGGCGGCACTGTGATGCTGTCACTGGGCATATAATCCAGAGAGCGCTTCCAAGAAGGAAAAACCAGTCCGGACCAGTTTTCTTATTTCCCATCTTTAACTGCCTTTTTCATTCTGGAAGACTAATCCCCAAGCGACACGGATTCAAATCCCACCACAGCAGCTGGTGAACTTCAAGTTCAAATTGAAGACCGGATTCTCCGCTTGCTCCATCCGTATGTTTCTCGGCAACGCACCGTTCGCTGGCAGCCGGAATTCTTTTCATCCTCCGCTTGTCAATGGAATTTCCCATTGTTGACACCCCCACGCTGCCGGGAAACCCGGCGGGAAAAGTGAATCCCGAAGACCGGAATTCCCCGGCCATAATATCCGGAATTGAAAGCTAGCCTCAGTAACGGTGACCGTGAAACTATCAAAGATTGTCATTAAAAACTCAGCTGGTTTACTGATGTCCTTTAGGAATGGAATCTGCCATCCTCACCTGGTCTGGCCTACACACAACTCCAAATTTACAGCCATGTAGTTGGCTTTTAACTACCTTCTGCAAGGCCTAGCAAGCCACTCAATTCAAGGACAATCAGGAATGGGCAACAAATCTTGGCCTTGACAGCAAGCCCACATCCCAGAAAGAATGTTTTTGAAAAGTTGTAGTCATTGTCATAACGCCAGGAACGTGGCGGCCATTTTTGCAGACAGCGAGCTCTCACAAATGGCAACCAAATAGTGACCGTCTGTTTTAGTATTGTTAATTGAGGGATAAGTGTTGGCCGCAACATTGGGAGAAACTGCACCGCTCTCACCGCCCCCCTTCTTGAAAATACTGCCAAGGAATCTTTTACATTCACCTGAGGCAGAGCTGGTAGGCCCTTGGTTTAACGTCTCACCTGAAAGACAGCACCTCCGACAGTGCAGCACTCCCTCAGCACTGCACTGAAGTGTCACCCTAAATTATGTGCCCATACTGCAGGGCTGGGACTTGAACACCCTCCTGACTCGGAAGCCATAGTACTACCCAGTGAACCGAGACTGATTTTTTTTTAAAATCCAGCAAATATGCAAATAAATATCTTCGGGTAAATGTGACTCAGCAAGGCATCAGGGCAGACCCAGCACACTGAATGAGCAACTATTCAGCATCAAGGCAGTTTCTCATTTTATACCCTTGATCGATGAACTTGAAAACTTCTCTTCAAATCTTCAAGAGTGAGTTTTATAAGGCCATGAAGGAGCTCACACCGAGTATTTGAAAGAAATGTAGTTTATTTACAATAATTACTATATACATCACACAGTAAATCCCAACTGGATCTGCCTTGCCGATGCCTAACTGGCCGGCTCTATATACCCTACAACTAGATATTGTTTAGAGGTCCCCGCTCCCTTAAAGGGGGAGCTCTTATTCTGCAATGTTCACGGGGAAGTTAATTGTTCCCACCTCGCGATAATATTAATAATCTTTATTGGTGTCACAAGTAGGCTTACATTAACACCGCAATGACGTTACTGTGAAAATCCCCTAATCGCCACATTCCGGCGCCTGTTCGGGTACACGGAGGGAGAATTCAGAATGTCCAGTTCACCAAACAAGCACGTCTTTCAGGACTTGTGGGAGGAAACCGGAGCGCCCGGAGGAAACCCACGCAGACACGGGGAGAACGTGCAGACTCCGCCCAGGCAGTGACCCAAGCCGGGAATCGAACCCGGGACCTTCGTGGGTTATAACAGTGTGAAGGAATTATTCATTAAGTTCAGCACATCACACCCACGTTGGCTGTCTGAACAAGCTAGCCAATTAGAAACACTCTCCCTACACTTTCCTCAAAACCATACGTTTTTTAAAATTTTCAAGTGATTACCCAATTCCCTTTTGAAAGTTACACAGGACTCCGAACGCACTGACTCCGCGGGAATTGCCCAGGAAACGTGAACCTCCTTCACGGTGATAGCCACTCATAGAGTGATAGGATCCCTACAGTGCAGAAGTAGGCCATTTGGGCCATTAAGTCTGCTCTGACCCTCCAAAAGAGTACCTAGGCCCAATCCTCCACTCTATCTCGTAACCCCACCTAACCTTCAGACACTAAGGGACAATCTATCATGGCCAATCCACCTCACCTGCACATCTTTGGACTGTGGGAGGAAACCCACGCAGACATGGGGAGAAAGTGCAAATGCCACACAGACAGTCACCCGTGGCAGGAATTGAATCCGGGTCCCTGGCGCTGTGAGACAGCAGTGCTCGAAGGTTCAATAGGTTCAGGCCAAAGTTTCCAAACCTGTTGAAGGCCCCGGAAACCTGGGGGGCGATTCTCCGATATTGAAGCCAAGTGTTCGCGCCGTCGTGAACGCCGTCGTGTTTCACCACGGCGCAAACAGGACCCGGACACGACCTATTCTGCACGCCGCTCCAGCGTCCTTACGCGGTGCCAAATGGGCGCCGCGCCAACCCACGCACGCGCAGTTGGGCCACGCCATCCTGCGCATGCGAGGAGAACGTCTTACACACGCCGGCCCCTCATCAACATGGAGCGGGTGTTCTGGGGCCGCGCGCAGAAGGAGGTAGGCCCAGAGGGGGAGAGGCCGGCCCGCCAATCGGTGGGCCCCGATCGCGGGCCAGACCCCATAGGAGGCCACCCCGGTGAAGGAGCCCCCCCCCCCTCCCCCCCCCCCGCCAAGGAGCCCTCCCCCCCCCACTTCCCCCCACAGGCTGCCCCCTGACCGTTCCCGCCGGCAGCGACCAGGGGTGGACAGCGCCGGCGGGAACCTGTCGTGTCGTAGCGGCCGCTCGGCCCATCCGGGCCGGAGAATCGCCGCTCGCCGGTTCTCCGAGCGGCCCGGTGCGAATCGCGCGCTGCTGGTTTCTGTGGGGTGGGAGAATCGCGTGCGGGGGTCGGGGCGGCGTGGCGCGATTCACCTGGCACCCCGGCGATTCTCCCACCCGGCGTGGGGGGGGGAGAATAGCGCCCCTGATTCTCACCGGGTGCAATTTGCACTTAAGATTCTGCCAATCTTTGCACCAGTTACGTTGATTGGGGACAGGTTGCACCAATAAAAACACCCCTGTTGCCGAGGGGGAAGCTCTTAAAGTCAGCCTGGTGTGTCCATGTCCAGGCGCTGGGTGGGGCTGGCAGTGAAGAGCGTGTCGTAAGGTGATCACTTTCGGCGAACACTTGTTACTGATGGTCTTCCATTATCATTGCGCTGAGCCGAGGTCGGGTTTTAACCTAACCCAGTCACAGGGGTCGGGTCAGATTGAGGAGGATGTAAATGTGGACCGAACCCAAACACTGAGCACCGTGGCTGCAGGGAATCTGAAATCAAAGCAGAAACCCTGCTTTGGGTTTGATTCAAATCACAGCTTTACCTTCTGGTCGAGAGGCTTTCTGGTCCTTCCCACGCTTGCATTACGGCTTCTCAGTAGAGGGCGGGGAAGGGAAGAAAACCAGGCCGAGACTCAAACTGCATGGGGATAGTATGCACTCTTCCAGCAATCTGTTTCCGAACTATTCCCCTGACCCTTTCCCATGGAGCTGTTGCAGCGGGCTGGGGGGGGGGGGGGGGGGGGCGGGGGGGGGGGGGGGGGGCGGGGGGGGGATTGTGCTTCAGTATACGTTATGTTCAATACATAAAAAGGAAACGAGTTCTTCTTAAAATCCTCGGAGGGTTAATTACAATTTTGAGAAACATGTGAATGTGCTGGTATGGATGTTTAATTAACCCTTTGGGTAATTAATATGTTTTGGACACACTTCATATGCATGCAGTGAGACCCCTGTAGTCTGCGGAGTATCGTCACAAGGCTCAAGTTGTAATGTGCCCCCAATCGGTGCGCTGTGTATCAGGTTGCTATTTCAACGTAGAGGAGGTTGACACTATACTTCTCCTTCAATCCGCAGATTTGAACAGTGCTACAACATTGGAATCGAAAAGGAGCCATCATCCCCCCCACTGCCCCCCCCCCCTACACCACCTGTGCCAAGCATTCAAGAGCACTCTGCATTTATATAGCACCTTTGACACATTAAACCATCCCAAGGGGTTTCCCCGGGAGAGTTAGCAAACACAATTTGACACCCAGCACGCCGCATAAACAAGATGCCTTTACATAGAGGGGGGTTACACGAATGGGGAGGGAAGAAAGCTCTCACAGATGGATGTGGCAAATGTGGTTAAACGTGCAAGTGTTGGCTTTGGCAGGAAGAATAGAAAAGCAGAACGTTACTCAAATGGCGGGAGACTGCAGAACGTTGCAATACCGAGGGATCGAGGTGCCACCAATGGATCACAAAAAATCAGCATGCAAGTACATTAGGAATTAGAAAGACAAATGTTCCGTTGATCTTTATGGCAAGGCTTGGAGTCTTAGAGGAGTGAAGTTTCGATACAGCTGTGCAGGACATTGGTGAGGCCGCATCTGGAGTACTATGCACAGTTCTAATCTCATTGTACTCAAGGAGGAATATACTTGCATTGGAAGAATTTCAGAGGAATCAACAGGTTGATTCCTGGGATGAAGAGGGCTGTCTTATGAGAATAGTTTGAGCAGGCAGTACCTATACTCGTTTTAGCATGGTAGCGTAGTGGTTAGCACTATAGCTTCACAGCGCCAGGGTCCCAGGTTCAATTCCGGCTTGGGTCACTGCCTGTGCGGAGTCTGCACCTTCTCCCCGTGTCTGGGTGGGGTTCCTCCGGGTGCTTCGGTTTCCTCCCACAAGTCCCCAAAGATGTGCTGTTAGGTGAAATGGACATTCTGAATTCTCCCTCTGTGTACCCGAACAGGTGCCGGGATGTGACGACTAGGGACTTTTCACAGTAACTTCTACTTGTGGCAATAAAGATTATTGTTATAAAGTTTAGAGCCAATCTTATTGAAATAAATAAGATTCTGAAGGGATTTGGCAGTGTAGGTGGCCTGCCCAGTTGCACCTCGCCTGATTTTCTGGCCATGAAGCTGTCCTTCATAACCATTCCCAAGAAGACTTGTAATCAATTCCACGTCAACAAGTCTCTAGGACCGAGTACACGAATGATTGGATACACTGAGAGTTACTTCCCAAAAGCGAGTGTCTATCAGAACTCCATGGAAGCGTTCATGGCAAGTTTGGCATTGAAACAGTTTGGAACATTTTTGAAATTTAATTACACTTGACCTTCATTGTAAAATGCACAGCACATAACACTATCTCTGCACTACAGTTTCCTGCCTTCTGCATTTACACCGCGGTTTGAAAGATTGGTAGCTGGTTGAACAAAATTGAATTGAACTGAACGGCTGCAATTAATTTCTAATCAAAGTAATTAAACTGACAAACTTATTCCCAGCCTTTAAATGACAGTCGGATCAAGAACAAGGGTCGGATTCGAAAGCACACAAAGCGATGAATGAGAAAAGAACAAAAACTAACGTCAAAATGGTTCATTCTCCTGTACATAACATTTGCTGCAATTGGAAATCGGAAGCCTTGCGATCAAAGGATTCATGTATTGCACCTCTTCCCCTATCTCGGTGCAAAAACCTGCCAGATTTATTCACTGTAGACTTATTCACTTCAGCACATGTCTCATTACAGCAGCATAGCTTCCCTGGCTCAGCCGCTGTGCTTTGAGATGGAGCATAAGAGGAGGTCCTTTATTTTCAAGATTTTTACAAGGGTACATAATCTATCCTTTGATCACTGTCACATAACACTTGTGAATTACACACACATACACCCTCCTCACTCCCAAGATAATTTTCCAAAATATGCATATGCACAAGTGAAAATGCCCAGACAAAAAGCAACTCAGCTGTCAAGATATTTTTTGATCTATGTTCGTGATATGACGCTCACATTGCTTTTTGCTCTTTTTGACCTACTTTTCTCGCTTCCCCTCTTATGATTCGCAGTCTGTTTTATTTGTAACGCTGTTGCCTCAGTTTCCTTCCGAACATTTACCCGATCACTCTTCCTTGAAGCCAGCCCAGTCTGAAGTGTCAGATGTGTTTCTGTGGATAGTACTCTTGTCTCGCTGAGTCAGAAGAATGAGGTTTGAAGTCCCACTCTGTAGAGTTGAGTATCTAAGCATCATAGAGTGCCACACTGCCACAGTTACTGTCTCTGAGATGAGACCTTAAACTGAAACCCTGTCTGTGTTTAGAGGTGGATATAAAAGATCCCACCACTTTGCAGAAGAGTGAGGGTGCTTTCTTCTGTGTCTTGGCATATATTTATTCCTTAATATCATGAATAAAAACAGAAATTTCCAGTCATTATCACGCTGCTGTGTGTGGGAGCTAGCTATGCACAAATTGGCTACTGTGCTTTCTGCATTACAACAGAGAGGTCACGTTCTGGTGCTTGGCCAGACTAGAGAACGTCTAGTTCTTGACTAGTTAAATGTTTATTGTTCAATAGTTACTGGGCTAGATAACCATAATATAATCATCAAAATATTATGAACTATTATAAATTATCTAAGAGCTACTACAAGTATTACTATCCACTATGACGACTATCTCCAGACTCCCTGACGTGGCTGTTCTCCGCTGACACCTGCTGGTTGGAGGCCATATGCGGGGTTGGTTTAGCTCAGTGGGCTAGACAGCTGGTTTGTGATGCAGAACAATGGCAGCAGCCATACGGGTTCAATTCCTGTACCAGCTGAGAATTCTGAATTCTCCCTCTGTGTACCAGAACAGAAATTTATCAGCCATGATTGAATGGTGGAGCAGACTCGATGGGCCGAGTGGCCTAATTCTGCTCCTATGTCTTATATCTTATGTCTTATAACAGACGCCGGAATGTGGTGACTAGGGGCTTTTCACAGTAACCTCATTGCAGTGTTAATGTAAGCCTACTTGTGGCAGTAAAGATTATTTATCTTTCATTTATTTATATACAATTACTATTTACATGATTGCTCATGTATATCATCACAGGTATTTTTGTTTTAGAAGTGGGGATGTTCACAGATGACTGCACAATGTTCAGCACCATTCACGACTCCTCAGATAATGAAGCAGTCCATGTCCAAATGCAGCAAGACCCGGACAATATCTAGGCTTGGGCTGACAAGTGGCAAGTTACATTCACACCACACAAGTGCCAGGCAATGACCATATCCTACAAGAGAGGATCTAACCATCGCCCCATGGCATTCAATGGCATTACCATCGCTGAATACCCCACAATCAACATCCTCGGGGTTACCATTGATCAGAAACTGAATTGGACTAGCCATATTAATACTGTCAAAGGCCAGGAGTCCTATGGCGGGTAACTCATCTCCTGACTCCCAAAAGCCTGTCCACCATCTACAAGGCACAAGTCAGGAGTGTGATCGAATACTCCCCACTTGCCTGGATAAGTGCAGCTCCAACAGCACTCAAGAAGCTCAACACCACCCAGGACAAAGAAGCTTGCTTCATTGCTACCCCTTCCACAAACATTCAAACCCACCACCGACAACAGTGGCAGCCGGGTGTACCATCTACAAGGTGCACTGCAGGAACTCACCAAGGGTCCTTAGACAGCACCTTTCAAACCCACGACCACTACCATCTAGAAGGACAAAAGCAGCAGATACCTGGGAATGCCGTCACCTGGAGACTCTCCTCCAAGTCACTCACCACCCTGACTTGGAAATGTATCGCCGTTCCTTCACTGTCGCTGGAGCAACATCCTGGAACTCCCTCCTTAACAGTGGGTGTACCTACACCTCAGGGACTGCAACAGTTCAAGAAGGCAACTCACCACCACCTTCTGAAGGGCAACTAGGGATGGGCAATAAATGCTGGCCTCACCACCGGCGCCCACATCTCAAAATGAATGGAAAAAAAACACTTAGAAACCAGTGCCATCTCTGCACTATTTGGAGGCAAATAAAATACGTCAAATATGCAAACAGTGAACAATGTGATAGGGCTCAGACTAAGCTTCAGAAATGTCAATATTATCCAAAACTTCCACCAAACTGAATCTGTTCCTCTTATTTTCACTTTTCCATTGCGTTTGCTGCCCATAGCCTCACCTGCTGGGAAATCATTCCCCGAACTGGAGCTTAAGGAGCTTGCTGCTGTGATGTGGGAGAGTCACAGACCCCTGACAGGCTTAGTTCCACACATTTAGCACAGCGAAGCCCATCAAAATGTAGCCGGGTTGCTGTGACCCATGCTGGCTGAAAGAGCTCCCCTTGGAAGCGGCCTGGGACAATCGAACAAAGTGATGGGAGATAATAGAACAAACACAGTAAATAAGTAGCCAGCCACATATGAAATCAGAAACATAAGCACATCAGCAGCAATTTAACAAGCGGATAAAGAGCTGTCGAATAAACATATTGCAAGGTGGCGGGGTTATAACAAGAGTTAGTGAAGCTCATATAAATTAGTAGTGCATGATAATACCGGTTCCAGTGAAGATTTATCAACTTCCAACACAACGATTCATTGGTGGAGTCCCATTCTGTTTGAATTTCATCACATTGCTCCTGTAGATTATAGTACAGATTATTTGTAGACAATTACTTTTTAATTCAGTCCGCGTTTAACTTAATTACTATCATTTACCAATGAAGACAATTCCAGGCTTGTCATATTTTTTAATGCAATGCATGAGTAGTGCCCTGAATATAACCAGCTTAAATAAGGCCAATGGGGCCATAATGCTGACTGTCCAGTCAACTAGAAAATGCAAATGAAATTTAGGAGCTCAGACCCGACTGAAGATTTAAAACTGTTGCCACATATACAAAGTTTGTACATCAACAACTGCGACTCCAATTCAAACATGACTAATTTGCTCTTGGACATCCTGCTGTCATGAAAGGCACTATATTAATGCAAGTTCTTTCTTTTCAATACCAACAACAACTTGTATTAATAGGGCACCTTTATCACAATGAAACATCCCAAGACACTTCACTGGAGCGTTTGCAAATAGAATTTGAGACCAAGGGTGATTCTCTGGCCCCGTTGCGATCCCGCTCAAGCAAAACGAGGCCAGTGAATTGCGGGAGGGGCAGAAAACGAGAACCCCGCCAGGCGGCAAACAGTTTGTGAAGCAGCTGGCCCACTCCCACAGGCAAAATCGGGATCCCACCGGAGTGTGGCGAGAAGCCAATTATCACCGCCTAAGCCTAATTTCCGTACAATTAACCGGAGCCACCCCTTATCCAACGACCTCCCATCATTCATCGGCCTCCTCAGCAAGTGCTCACCCTGGCACCGATTAGTACTCCTTCTGAAAAACGTACGCCTGGCGGAAGAGCTTCTGGGGGGAGCCGAGGAGGTGAGTAGCCATCTCTGCTCACGGGCAAAGAGCCCGAGAGCACTGGGCTTGCTGCCCCCGTGCTCAGCGGGGTGTGGGGGGAGCCTCGGCTGGGCGTGGAGGACACTCCATAGGGATGGGCCGCCATGGGAAGGTGGGGGAGGCGCTGGAGGGGCAACCAGGGGGCGACCACTCTCAGCAGCACCATGATAGGCAGCTGAAGGCAAGGTCACCAATTGTTTTTTCAAATTCTTTCATGGGATTTGCGTGTCAGTGGTAAGGCCACCATTTGATGTCCTTCCCTAATTGTCTTTGAACTGATTGGCTTGCCAGGCTATTTCAGGCTGATATGGATCTGGACCCACCTGGAGGCTAGGTCAGATAAGTGGAGCAGATTTCCTTCCCGAAAGAGCACAGGTGAACGAGATGGGATTTTACAACAAGCAATGATGGTTTAGCTTTCAATTCCAGAATTCTTGAATTGAATTGAATTTCCACCACCTGCCAAGGTAGGATTTGAACCCAACTCTTCAGGATCACACTTATCCATGCTAAATTCCATCTGCCAAACTTTGGCCCACTCACGTAACCTATCCATGTCCATTTGTAAATTTCCTCATTGCAAGTTGCTAACCCACCCATTTTAGTGGCATCTGCAAATTTGGGAATAGTACAGCTTCTGCGGGATTATTTTAAAACCAATTTGACTGGGGTTAATTTAAGCCCCGAATTGCCCCCAGCGCAGATTTGATCACGCCGGTCAAATGCAGGAAAGGCCGAAATCGAGATTTGCGGCATGTTTGAATCAGTTTGCTGTCTAACTAGCCCGCTCGTGATGGCGAGTTCCGAATATGATGAGCATATGATTAACCCCAATTAGCATAAATTCCATCTCATTAGTGAGATTTAAGTAGAATGGAATGGACTCCTGGGAACTAACCAGCTCTCCAGCTAGAAATCACTCGGGCATCATTCCAAGTCCGGGGTCACCCTTGGGCTGGAAGATGAGGAGCTTTTTGGCTGTGAGCCCTTCAAACCATTTTAAAATATTGTGCATACCCAGAATAGGGGCAACTACAGCTGCTACATGTCTGTCCTACCAAACACTTCCAGCCCAGGTGATATAGAACATAGAACAGTACAGCACAGTACAGGCCCTTCAGCCCACGATGTTGTGCTGACCATTTATCCGAATCTAAGATCAACCTAACCTACACCCCTTCAATTTGCTGCTGTCCATGTGCCTGTCTAAGAGTTGCTTAAATGTCCCTAATGACTCTGACTCCACCACCTCTGCTGGCAGCGCATTCCACATACCCACCACTCTCTGTGTAAAGAACCTACCTCTGACATCTCCCCTATACTTTCCTCCAATCACCTTAAAATTATGTCCCCTCGTGACAGCCATTTCCACCCTGGGGAAAAGTCTCTGGCTATCCACTCTATCCATGCCTCTCATCACCTTGTACACCTCTAGCAAGTCACCTCTCTGCCTTCTTCGCTCCAGTGAGAAAAGCCCTAGCTCCCTCAACCTTTCTTCACAAGACATGCCCTCCAGTCCAGGCAGCATCCTGGTAAATCTCCTCTGCACCCCCTCCAAAGCATCCACATCCTTCCTAGAATGAGGCGACTAGAACTGGACACAATATTCCAAGTGTTGTCCAACTAGAGTTTTATAATGCTGCAGCAAAACCTCGCAGTTCTTAAACTCAATCCCCCTGTTAATGACAGCCAACACACCATACGTCTTCTTAACAACCCTATCAACCTGGGTGGCAACTTTGAGGGATCTATGTACGTCGATCCCAAGATCCCTCTGTTCTTCCACACTTCCAAGAATACTGCCTTTAACCCTGTATTCAGCATTCAAATTCGACCTTCCAAAATGAATCACTTCACATTCAACAAGGGGTTGAACTCCATCTGCCACTTCTCAGCCCAGCTCTGCATCCTGTCAATGTCCTGTTGTAACCTGCAACAACCCTCAACACTATCTACAACTCCACAAACCTTTGTGTCATCGGCAAACTTACTAACCCACCCTTTCACTTCCTCATCCAAGTCATTTATAAAAACCTCAAAGAGCAGAGGTCCCAGAACAGATCCCTGCGGGACACCACTGGTCACTGACCTCCAGGCGGAATACTTTCCATCCACTACCGCTCGCTCTCTTCCTTTGGCCTGCCAATTCTGTATCCAGACAGCCAGATTTCCCTGGATCCCATGCCCCCTAACTTTCTGAATGAGCCTACCATGGGGAACCTTATGAAATACCTTACTGAAATCCATATACACCACATCCACTGCCTGACTTTCATCAATGTGTCTCATCACATCCTCAAAGAATTCAATGAGGCTTGTGAGGCATGACCTGCCCCTCACAAAGCCATGCTGACTATCTTTAATCAAACTATGTTTTTCTAAATAATCATAAATCCTATCTCTCAGAATCCTTTCCAATATTTTGCTCACCACAGACGTAAGACCGATGGGTCTGTAATTCCCAGGGATTTCCCGATTCCCTTTCTTGAACAGGGGAACAACATTCGCCTCCCTCTAATCATTGGTTCAACTCCAGTGGAGAGTGAGGATGCAAAGAGCATCGCCAACGGTGCAGCAATCTCCTCCCTCGCTTCCCGTAGTAACCTTGGGTATATCCCGTCAGGCCCAAGGGAATTATCTATCTTGATGCTTTTCAAAATTTCCAGCACATCCTCCTTCTTAATATCAACCTGTTCGAGTCTATTAACCTGGTTCACACTGTTCTCATGGGCAACAAGGTCCCTCTCTCTAGTGAATACTGAAGCAAAGTTTTCATTTAAGGCCTCCCCCATCTCTTCAGACTCTAGGCACAAGTTCCCTCCACTATCCCTGATCGGCCCTACTCTCACTCTGATCATCCTCTTATTTCCCACGTATGTGTAGAATCTATGTACATGGACACCAAGATCTCCCTACTCATCCTCACTGCCAAGAATCCTACCATAAGCCCAGTACTCTGTCTTCCTGTTATTCCTTCCAAAATGAATCACCTCACACTTTTCTGCATTAAACTCCATTTGCCACCTGTCAGCCCAGCGCTGCAGCTTATCTATGTCCCTCTTTAACTTGTAACATCCTTCCGCACTGTCCACAACTCCACCGACTTTAGTGTCATCTGCAAATTTACTCACCCATCCTTCTACGCCCTCCTCCGACAATCAGTGGCCCCAAAACAATCCTTGTGGTACACCACTAGTAACTGGACTCCAGTCTGAACACTTCCCATCAACCACCACCCTTTGTCTTCTTCCAGCTAGCCAATTTCTGATCCAAACTGCTAAATCTCCCTGAATCCCATGCTTCCATATTTTCTGCAGTAGCCTACCATGGGGAACCTTTTCAAATGCTTTACTGAAATCTATATACACCACATCAACTGCTTTACCCTCATCCACCTGTTTGGTCACCTTCTCAAAGAACTCAATAAGGTTTGTGAGGCACGACCTACCCTTCACAAAACCGTGTTGACTATGTCTAATCAAATTATTCCTTTCCAGATGATGATACACCCTATCTCTTATCAACCTTTCCAAGATTTTGCCCACAACAGAAGTAAGGCTCACTGGTCTATAGTTACGGGGGTTGTCTCTACTCCCTTTCTTGAACAAGGGGACAACATTTGCTATCCTCCAGTCTTCTGGCACTATTCCTGTAGACAAAGATGACTTAAAGATCAAAGCCAAAGGCTCAGCAATCTCCTCCCTAGCTTCCCAGAGAATCCTAGGATAAATCCCATCTGGCCCAGGGGACTTATCTATTTTCACACTTTCCAGAATTGTTAACACCTCCTCCTTATGAACCTCAAGCCCTTCTAGTCTAGTAGCCTGAATCTCAGTATTCTCCTCGACAACATTGTCTTTTTCCTGTGTGAAAACTGATGAAAAATATTCATTTAGCACCTCTCCTATCTCCTCGGACTCCAAGCACAACTTCCCACTACTGTCCTTGACTGGCCCAACTCTTACCCTAGTCATTCTTTTATTCCTGACATATCTATAGAAAGTTTTAGGGTTATCCTTGATCCGACCTGCCAAAGACTTCTCATGTCCCCTCCTGGATATTCTTAGCTCTCTCTTTAGGTCCTTCATAGCTAACTTGTAACTCTCGAGCGCCCTAACTGAGACTTCATGTCTCATCTTTACATAAGCCTCCTTCTTCCTCTTGACAAGTGTTTCGACTGCCTTAGTAAACCACGGTTCCCTTGCACGACCACTTCCTCCCTGCCTGACAGGTACATACTTATCAAGGACACGCAGTAGCTGTTCCTCTGTCATCTCTGGTTTGTTGCCGGTGCCACGTGATAGCGAGGCTAGGAATAGGGAGAGAGTGCAGTTGAACACGTGGCTGCAGGAATGGTGTAGGAGGGAGGGCTTCAGGTATTTGGATAATTGGAGCGCATTCTGGGGAAGGTGGGACCTGTACAAGCAGGATGGGTTGCATCTGAACCAGCGGGGCACCAATATCCTGGGAGGGAGGTTTTCTAGTACTCTTCGGGAGGGTTTAAACTAATTTGGCAGCGGAATGGGAACCGGATTTGTAGTCCAGCAACTAAGGTAGCCGATATTCAGGACGCCAAAGCGTGTAATGAGGCAGTGGGGAAGGGAACACTGACAAAGGAGAGTACTTGCAGGCACGGAGATGGGTTGAAGTGTGTATACTTCAACGCAAGAAACATCAGGAATAAGGTGGGTGAACTTAAGGCATGGATCGGTACTTGGGACTACAATGTGGTGGCCATCACAGAAACTTGGATAGAAGAGGGGCAGAAATGGTTGTTGGAGGTCCCTGGTTATAGATGTTTCAATAAGATTAGGGAGGGTGGTAAAAGAGGTGGGGGGGTGGCATTATTAATTAGAGATAGTATAACAGCTGCAGAAAGGCAGTTCGAGGAGTATCACCCTATTGAGGTAGTATGGGTTGAAGTCAGAAATAGGAAAGGAGCAGTCACCTTGTTAGGAGTTTTCTATAGGCCCCCCAATAGTAGCAGAGATGTGGAGGAACAGATTGGGAAACAGATTTTGGAAAGGTGCAGAAGTCATAGGGTAGTAGTCATGGGCGACTTTAACTTCCCAAATATTGAGTGGAAACTCTTTAGATCAAATAGTTTGGATGGGGTGGTGTTTGTGCAGTGTGTCCAGGAAGCTTTTCTAACACAGTATGTAGATTGTCCGACCAGAGGAGGGGCAATATTGAATTTAGTACTGGGTAATGAGCCAGGGCAAGTGATAGATTTGTTAGTGGGGGAGCATTCTGGAGATAGTGACCACAATTCTGTGACTTTCACTTTAGAAATGGAGAGGGATAGGTACGTGCAACAGGGCAAGGTTTACAATTGGGGGAAGGGTAAATACGATGTTGTCAGACAAGAATTGAAGTGCATAAGTTGGGAACATAGGCTGGCAGGGAAGGACACAAGTGAAATGTGGAACTTGTTCAAGGAACAGGTGCTACATGTCCTTGATATGTATGTCCCTGTCAGGCAGGGAAGAGATGGTCGAGTGAGGGAACCATGGTTGACAAGAGAGGTTGAATGTCTTGTTAAGAGGGAAAAGGTGACTTATGTAAGGCTGAGGAAACAAGGTTCAGACAGGGCATTGGAGGGATACAAGATAGCCAGGAGGGAACTGAAGAAAGGGATTAGGAGTGCTAAGAGAGGGCATGAACAATCTTTGGCGGGTAGGATCAAGGAAAACCCCAAGGCCTTTTACACATATGTGAGAAATATGAGAATGACTAGAGCGAGGGTAGGTCTGATCAAGGACAGTAGCGGGAGATTGTGTATTGAGTCTGAAGAGATAGGAGAGGTCTTGAACGAGTACTTTTCTTCTGTATTTACAAATGAGAGGGGCGATATTGTTGGAGAGGACAGTGTGAAACAGATTGGTAAGCTCGAGGAAATACTTGTTAGGAAGGAAGATGTGTTGGGCATTTTGAAAAACTTGAGGAGAGACAAGTCCCCCGGGCCTGACGGGATATATCCAAGAATTCTATGGGAAGCAAGAGATGAAATTGCAGAGCCGTTGGCAATGATCTTTTCGTCCTCACTGTCAACAGGGGTGGTACCAGGGGATTGGAGAGTGGCGAATGTCGTGCCCCTGTTCAAAAAAGGGACTAGGGATAACCCTGGGAATTACAGGCCAGTTAGTCTTACTTCGGTGGTAGGCAAAGTAATGGAAAGGGTACTGAAGGATAGGATTTCTGAGCATCTGGAAAGACACTGCTTGATTAGGGATAGTCAGCACGGATTTGTGAGGGGTAGGTCTTGCCTTACAAATCTTATTGAATTCTTTGAGGAAGTGACCAAGCATGTGGATGAAGGTAAAGCAGTGGATGTAGTGTACATGGATTTTAGTAAGGCATTTGATAAAGTTCCCCATGGTAGGCTTATGCAGAAAGTAAGGAGGCATGGGGTAGTGGGAAATGCGGCCAGTTGGATAACGAACTGGCTAACCGATAGAAGTCAGAGAGTGGTGGTGGATGGCAAATATTCAGCCTGGAGCCCAGTTACCAGTGGCATACCGCAGGGATCAGTTCTGGGTCCTCTGCTGTTAGTGATTTTCATTAATGACTTGGATGAGGGAGTTGAAGGGTGGGTCAGTAAATTTGCAGACGATACGAAGATTGGTGGAGTTGTGGATAGTAAGGAGGGCTGTTGTCGGCTGCAAAGAGACATAGATAGGATGCAGAGCTGGGCTGAGAAGTGGCAGATGGAGTTTAACCCTGAAAAGTGTGAGGTTGTCCATTTTGGAAGGACAAATATGAATGCGGAATACAGGGTTAACGGTAGAGTTCTTGGCAATGTGGAGGAGCAGAGAGATCTTGGGGTCTATGTTCATACATCTTTGAAGTTGCCACTCAAGTGGATAGAGCTGTGAAGAAGGCCTATGGTGTGCTCGCGTTCATTAACAGAGGGATTGAATTTAAGAGCCGTGAGGTGATGATGCAGCTGTACAAAACTTTGGTAAGGCCACATTTGGAGTATTGTGTACAGTTTTGGTCGCCTCATTTTAGGAAGGATGTGGAAGCTTTGGAAAAGGTGCAAAGAAGATTTACCAGGATGTTGCCTGGAATGGAGAGGAGGTCTTACGAGGAAAGGTTGAGGGTGCTAGGCCTTTTCTCATTAGAACGGAGAAGGATGAGGGGCGACTTGATAGAGGTTTATAAGATGATCAGGGGAATAGATAGAGTAGACAGTCAGAGACTTTTTCCCCGGGTGGAACAAACCATTACAAGGGGACATAAATTTAAGGTGAAAGGTGGAAGATATAGGAGGGATATCAGAGGTAGGTTCTTTACCCAGAGAGTAGTGGGGGCATGGAATGCACTGCCTGTGGAAGTAGTTGAGTCGGGAACATTAGGGACCTTCAAGCAGCTATTGGATAGGTACATGGATTACGGGAAAATGATATAGTGTAGATTTATTTGTTCTCAAGGGCAGCACGGTAGCATTGTGGATAGCACAATTGCTTCACAGCTCCAGGGTCCCAGGTTCGATTCCGGCTTGGGTCACTGTCTGTGCGGAGTCTGCACGTCCTCCCCGTGTCTGCGTGGGTTTCCTCCGGGTGCTCCGCTTTCCTCCCACCGTCCAAAGATGTGCGGGTTAGGTGAATTGGCCAATGATAAATTGCCCTTAATGTCCAAATTGCCCTTGGTGTTGGGTGGAGGTGTTGAGTTTGGGTAGGGTGCTCTTTCCAAGAGCTGGTACAGACTCAAAGGGCCGAGTGGCCTCCTTCTGCACTGTAAATTCAATGATAATCTATGATTAATCTAGGACAAAGGTTCGGCACAACATCGTGGGCCGAAGGGCCTGTTCTGTGCTGTATTTTCTATGTTCTATGTTCTAAGCTCCACATTTCCATTGTGCCCATCCCCTGCAGTTTTCCTCTGCATCCGATGCATCCTAAGTCTTGCCTCATCGCATCATAATTGCCTTTCCCCCAGATATAACTCTTGCCCTGCGGAAAATACCTATCCCTTTCCATCACTAAAGTAAACGTAATCGAATTGTGGTCATTATCACCAAAGTGCTCACCTACCTCCAAATCTAACACCTGGCCTGGTTCATTACCCAGTACCAAATCCAATACTGCCTTGCCTCTCGTTGGCTTATCTACATACTGTGTCAAGAAACCGTCCTGCACACATTGGACAAAAACGGACCCATCTAAAGTACTCGAACTATAGCGTTTCCAGTCAATATTTGGAACGTTAAAGTCCCCCATAACAACTATCCTGTTGCTTTCGCTCCTAATCAGAATCATCTTTGCAATCCTTTCCTCTACATCACTGGAACTTTTCGGAGGCCTATAGAAAAACCCTAACAGGGTGACCTCTCCTTTCCTGTTTCTACCCTCAGCCCATACTACCTCAGTAGACGAGTCCTCATCAACCGTCCTTTCTGCCACTGGAATACTGTCCTTGACTAACAATGCCACCCCTCCCCCTCTTTTACCACCTTCCCTGAGCTTACTGAAATATCTAAACCCCGGCACCTGCAACAACCATTCCTGTCCCTGCTCTATCCATGTCTCCGAAATGGCCACAACATCGAAGTCCCAGGTACCAACCCATGCCACAAGTTCACCCACCTTATTCCGGATGCTCCTGGCATTGAAGAAGACATACTTTAAACCACCTTCCTGCCTGCCGGTACACTCCTTCAACTTTGAAACCTTACTCATGACCTCACTACTCTCAACCTCCTGTATACTGGAGCTACAATTCAGGCTCCCAAGCCCCTGCTGAACTAGTTTAAACCCTCCCGAAGGGCATTAGCAAATTTCCCCCCCCCCCAACCCCCCGCCCCCCAGGATATTGGTACCCCTCAGGTCCAGGTGTAGACCATCCCGTTTGTAGAGGTCCCACCAACCCCAGAATGAGCCCCAATTATCCAGAAATCTGAAACCCTCCCTCCTGCACCATCCCTGTAGCCACGCGTTCAACTCCTCTCTTTCCCTATTCCTCGTCTCGCTATCACGTGGCACGGGTAACAACCCAGAGATAACAACTCTGTTTGTCCTAGATCTAAGTTTCCACCCTAACTCCCTGAATTCCTGCTTTACATCCCTATCCCTTTTCCTACCTATGTCATTGGTACCTATGTGGACCACGACTTGGGGCTGCTCCCCCTCCCCCTTAAGGATCCCGAAAATACGATCCGAGACATCACGCACCCTGGCACCTGGGAGGCAACACACCAACCGCGAGTCTCTCTCGTTCCCACAGAATCTCCTATCTATCCCCCTAACTATGGAGTCTCCAATGGCTAATGCTCTACTCCTCTCCCCCTTCCCTTCTGCGCAACAGGGACAGACTCTGTACCAGAGACCTGCACACCATGATAAATTGCCCTTAGTGTCCAAAATTGCCCTTAGTGTTGGGTGGGGTTACTGAGTTATGGGTAAGTCGTCGTCCCCCCCAACAGTATCCAAAGCGGTATACTTGTTACTAAGGGGAACGACCCCAGGGGATCCCTATACTGACTGCTTCCTCCCAGCCCCTCTCACCGTCACCCATCTATCTTTATTCTTCGGAGTAACTACATTCCTGAAGCGTCTATCTATGACCACCTCTGCCTCCCGAATGATCGGAAGTTCGTCTAGCTCCAGCTCCAGTTCCCTAACGTGGTTTCTGAGGAGCTGGAGATGGGTGCACATCCCACAGATGAAATCAACAGGGACACTGACGGCGTCCCTCACCTCAAACATTCTGCAGGAGGAACATTGCACTACCTTCCCTGCCATCCCCTCTAGATTAAAAAAAAGAAAACGAAAGAAAGAGCTTACCTGTTATTCACTTCCCTTCTCAGCAAGCACTCACTCAGCAACCTCTGCGCCCTGCACGATTTCCTGAGGGAAAATAAAAGAAAAACTACTTACCAGTCACCAGCCAACCTCTTACCTGCAGGCTGTGTCATCCAAGGCTCCTTCACCTTACCATTCCTTCCTCGTCTCAGTGGGACAAAACTATTCAGCACTCGCAGCAAGTTCTCCTTAAACAATCCCCACATTACTGTTTGTGCATTTCCCCAAGAACAATTGTTCCCACTTTATGCTCCTCAGCTCCTGTCTAATAGTAGTATAATTTCCCCTCCCCCAATTAAATACCTTCCCATACTGTGTGTTCCTATC